>NC_052504.1:596511-712821 GCF_014356525.2 Nilaparvata lugens
TTGAAAAAACATCAAGAAACATCGAAAAACATTGAAAAACAATGAAAAACATTGAAAAACACAGAAGAAACATTGAAAAACATTGGAAAAACATCAAAAAACATTGAAGAAAGTTGAAAAACACTGAAAAACATCGAAAAAACATCAAAAATCATTGAAATACATTGAAAAACACTGAAAAACATCGAGAAACATCGTAAAACATTGAAAAATACAGTAAAAACAATGAAAAACGATGAAAAACATTGAAATTTTTTTGAAAAACATTGAAAAAACATCAAGAAACATCGAAAAACATTGAAAAACACAGAAAAAACATTGAAAAACAATGAAAAACATTGAAAAACATGAAAAACATTGAAAAACACTGAAAAACATCGAGAAACATCGTAAAACATTGAAAAACACAGTAAAAACAATGAAAAACGATGAAAAACATTGAAAAAACATCAAGAAACATCGAAAAACATTGAAAAACACAGAAAAAACATCGAGAAACATTGAAAAAACATTAAAAAACATTGATGAAAAACATTGAAAAACATCGAAAAATCATTGAAAAAACATTGAAAACACTGAAAAACATCGAAAAACATTGAAAAACACAGAAAAAACATCGAAAACGATGAAAAACATTGAAAAACATCGAAAAAACATCAAAAATCATTGAAAAAACATTGAAAAAACATTGAAAACACTGAAAAACATCGAGAAACATCGAAAAAACATCAAAAATCATTGAAAAACATTGAAAAACACTTAAAAACATTGAGAAACATCGAAAAACATTGAAAAACACATTAAAAACATTGAAAAACAATGAAAAACATTGGAAAACACAGAAAAAACAATGAAAAACATTGAAAAAACATTGAAAAACATTGAAAAACATTGGAAAACATTGAAAAAACATTGAAAAACATCAAGAAACATCGAAAAACATTGAAAAACACTTAAAAACATCGAAAAACATTGAAAAACACAGTAAAAACATTGAAAAACGATGAAAAACATTGAAAAACACAGAAAAAACATCGAAAACGATGAAAAACTTTGAAAAACATCGAAAAAACATTGAAAAACACCGAAAAACTTCGAGAAACATCGAAAAAACATCAAAAATCATTGAAAAACATTGAGAAACACTGAAAAACATTGAAAAACATTCAAAAACATTGTAAAACAATGAAAAACTTCGAAAAACATTGAAAAACACAGAAAAACATTGAAAACATTGAAAACATTGAAAAACACTGAAAAACATTGAAAAATCATTGAAAAACATGAAAAAACATTGAGAAACATCAAAAAAAAATCATTGAAAAACATTGAAAACATTGAAAAACACTGAAAAAACATTGAAAACATTGAAAAAATTGAAAACACTGAAAAACATCGAAAAACATTGAAAACATTGAAAAACATCGAAAAACATTGAAAACATTGAAAAACATTGAAAAACACTGAAAAACATTGAAAACATTGAAAAACATTAAATAACACTGAAGAACATCGAAAATTATTGAAAAACACTGAAAAAACATTGAAAAATATCGAAAAACATTGAAAAACAATGAGAAACATTGAAAAACATTGAAAAACATCAAAAAACATTGAAAAACATTGAAAAAACATTGAAAAAACATGAAAAACACTGAAAAACACTTGAAAACATTGAGAAACATCGAAAAAACATTGAAAAACACAGTAAAAACATTGAAAAACAATGAAAAACATTGAAAAACACAGAAAAAACATTGAAAAAACATCAAAAAACATCAAAAAATATTGAAAAACATTGAAAAACACTGAAAAACATCGAGAAACATCGAAAAACATTGAAAAAACAGAAAAACACAGAAAAACAATGAAAAACTTTGAAAAACATTGAAAAATCATTGAAAAACATTGAAAAACACTTAAAAACATTGAGAAACATCAAAAAACATGAAAAACACAGTAAAAACATTGAAAAACAATGAAAAACATTGAAAAACACAGAAAAAACATCAAAAAACATTGAAGAACATTGAAAACACTGAAAAACATCGAGAAACATCGATAAACATTGAAAAACACAGAAAAAACAACGAAAAACGATGAAAAACTTTGAGAAACATTGAAAACATTGAAAACACTGAAAAACATCTAGAAACATCGAAAAACATTGAAAAACATTGGAAAACACTGAAAAACATCGAGAAACATCGAAAAAACATCAAAAATCATTGAAAAACATTGAAAAACACATTAAAAACATTGAAAAACATTGCAAAACACAGAAAAAACAATGAAAAACATTGAAAAAACATTGAAAACATTGAAAAACACTTAAAAACATCGAAAAACATCAAAAAACATTGAAAAACACAGTAAAAACAATGAAAAACGATGAAAAACATTGAGAAACATCGAAAAATTTTTGGAAAACATTGAAAAAACATCAAGAAACATCGAAAAACATTGAAAAACACAGAAAAACATTGAAAAACACTGAAAAAACATCGAAAAAACATCAAAAATCATTGAAATACATTGAAAAACACTGAAAAACATCGAGAAACATCGTAAAACATTGAAAAATACAGTAAAAACAATGAAAAACGATGAAAAACATTGAAATTTTTTTGAAAAACATTGAAAAAACATCAAGAAACATCGAAAAACATTGAAAAACACAGAAAATACATCGAGAAACAATGAAAAACATTGAAAAAAAAAGAAAAATCATTGAAAAAACATTGAAAAACACTGAAAAACATTGAAAAACATCGAAAAACATTGAAAAACATTGAAAAACATTGAAAAACACTGAAAAACACTGAAAAACATTGAAAAACATTGAAAAACATTTAATAACACTGAAGAACATCGAAAATTATTGAAAAACACTGAAAAACATTGAAAAACATCGAAAAACATTGAAAAACACTGAGAAACATTGAAAAACATTGAAAAACATCAAAAACATTGAAAAACATTGAAAAACATTGAAAAACATGAAAAACACTGAAAAACATTGAAAAACATTGAAAAACATCGAAAAAACATTGAAAAACACAGTAAAAACATTGAAAAACAATGAAAAACATTGAAAAACACAGAAAAAACATTGAAAAACACAGAAAAAACATTGAAAAACATTGGAAAAACATCAAAAAACATCGAAAAACACTGAAAAACATCGAGAAAAATCGAAAAAACATCAAAAATCATTGAAATACATTGAAAAACATCGAAAAACATCGAGAAACATCGAAAAACATTGAAAAACACAGTAAAAACAATGAAAAACGATGAAAAACATCATACAAACTCATATTGGATTTAGTATTACTAGGATCATAATGTGATCACAGAGACCACAAGAACACGTCAAAAAATAAAAACGAGAAAGAAAGCTAATAATAGCTAGTCACAACAACAAATAGTAAAAAATACGAACTCACCGGCATATTGTCCAACATAAAGAACTCACTGATTGAATACAATTGGTTCTCCACCAGCAATTCCCTCAGTGCGCCCTTGAATCGCCAGGTCGACAGGTCTCTTGCTGCTACTGGCAGCTTGTTGAAGAATCTTGCATAAAGATGGGCAAGGCCAGTTCCTGTCCTGCTCAGCCTCTGGTACGGTACGTCCAATTCTCATTACCTATGATAGTAGGAAGAAATAATACTACAATTAGCCTAAAGGTTAGAGCATTCACATAAGTTATGATTAAAAATTTAGTCAATAAGCTTAAAAATATACAAAAATAAATCCCTTGCCTCTGAAGCAATAAAAATGACAAACTGTACAGGATGATATTTGATGACAAATTGTCTACCCATCAATATCAAAGAGACTGATAATTATAGACATTTCTGTATAAGCCATTCTTTCAAACCTGCTTTAAATTGCTGGGTTGACTGGCATGCCTTGGAAATTCAATGGCAGGGCGTTGAATACTTTCTTACCTACATCTATAATTTGGATTCATATCTAATAAGTTATAGTACATACAAAATTACTTTTGAGGGACATGCACAGCAGAGATAGGTAGGAAATACAGAGGCGCAATGTTGCCATTCTGAACCAGCCAGCGTTCTCTAATTTCAAGTGACTGTTTATGTGCTCATGCTACATATGGGAAGCTTTCTGCCTGAAAGCACTCAGTCGACTGAGTCTAATCGACGATTGGCAACTGCGCTTCTACCTATGATTCTATTCATCACTGTAATTGGCTAATCTTCCACCATTTCTCTGCACCGTGTATTCCTCCAAAAAAAATTTCTTTTGTAAGGACTATAGTACTGTTCTACTCTAATCAAACCTCTGGACTGAGTACCATAATGATAAATATCCTCACCATTAATAGTCAACTTTCACTCTGCAAAGACTGTTAAAGGTACACATACATAATGGGGACTGAAAAATTATCTTCAATCGATCTTTTAGTAACATACCAGTAGGTGAACTTTTTAATATCTTAAGGAAATTTAACAGTTTTTTTAACAGACTGCCGATTTGTCTTTGTGAGCTAGAGTATGGGAAGTTCTGTAGGCTGGTACATGAGAAACTCATCAGCTACCCTCTGTACTCACTGAGAGATGATGAGACCAGTGGACTTGTGGACCAGTTTAAGATTGTTTCATGATTTATTAGTATTGCAGTCCATCTACAGAGCTAGCTTACATGAAACGACCTATCTGCAGCCATCTCTAGTTATTTGGGTATTAATTGTTTTATACTTTGACAAAGTCTGTCTGGCAACTTCCGGTCATGGACTGGATATACTGATCGAATTACAGTTTGGCAGTACAAATAAAATATGCTGGCTTATGGTACCTAGGTACTGTACTAATCAACATAAGAGCCAGCTTAGTGTCTTCCTTTTCTTCTTTCTGGAAAGGCTAGATTATATATCAGTACCACAAGAACACGTCAAAAAATAAAAACGAGAAAGAAAGCTAATAATAGCTAGTCACAACAACAAATAGTAAAAAATACGAACTCACCGGCATATTGTCCAACATAAAGAACTCACTGATTGAATACAATTGGTTCTCCACCAGCAATTCCCTCAGTGCGCCCTTGAATCGCCAGGTCGACAGGTCTCTTGCTGCTACTGGCAGCTTGTTGAAGAATCTTGCATAAAGATGGGCAAGGCCAGTTCCTGTCCTGCTCAGCCTCTGGTACGGTACGTCCAATTCTCATTACCTATGATAGTAGGAAGAAATAATACTACAATTAGCCTAAAGGTTAGAGCATTCACATAAGTTATGATTAAAAATTTAGTCAATAAGCTTAAAAATATACAAAAATAAATCCCTTGCCTCTGAAGCAATAAAAAATGACAAACTGTACAGGATGATATTTGATGACAAATTGTCTACCCATCAATATCAAAGAGACTGATAATTATAGACATTTCTGTATAAGCCATTCTTTCAAACCTGCTTTAAATTGCTGGGTTGACTGGCATGCCTTGGAAATTCAATGGCAGGGCGTTGAATACTTTCTTACCTACATCTATAATTTGGATTCATATCTAATAAGTTATAGTACATACAAAATTACTTTTGAGGGACATGCACAGCAGAGATAGGTAGGAAATACAGAGGCGCAATGTTGCCATTCTGAACCAGCCAGCGTTCTCTAATTTCAAGTGACTGTTTATGTGCTCATGCTACATATGGGAAGCTTTCTGCCTGAAAGCACTCAGTCGACTGAGTCTAATCGACGAATTGGCAACTGCGCTTCTACCTATGATTCTATTCATCACTGTAATTGGCTAATCTTCCACCATTTCTCTGCACCGTGTATTCCTCCAAAAAAAATTTCTTTTGTAAGGACTATAGTACTGTTCTACTCTAATCAAACCTCTGGACTGAGTACCATAATGATAAATATCCTCACCATTAATAGTCAACTTTCACTCTGCAAAGACTGTTAAAGGTACACATACATAATGGGGACTGAAAAATTATCTTCAATCGATCTTTTAGTAACATACCAGTAGGTGAACTTTTTAATATCTTAAGGAAATTTAACAGTTTTTTTAACAGACTGCCGATTTGTCTTTGTGAGCTAGAGTATGGGAAGTTCTGTAGGCTGGTACATGAGAAACTCATCAGCTACCCTCTGTACTCACTGAGAGATGATGAGACCAGTGGACTTGTGGACCAGTTTAAGATTGTTTCATGATTTATTAGTATTGCAGTCCATCTACAGAGCTAGCTTACATGAAACGACCTATCTGCAGCCATCTCTAGTTATTTGGGTATAAATTGTTTTATATTTGACAAAGTCTGTCTGGCAACTTCCGGTCATGGACTGGATATACTGATCGAATTACAGTTTGGCAGTACAAATAAAATATGCTGGCTTTATGGTACCTAGGTACTGTACTAATCAACATAAGAGCCAGCTTAGTGTCTTCCTTTTCTTCTTTCTGGAAAGGCTAGATTATATATCAGTACCACAAAAACAAAACAAATCGTAATCAACAATAAAAGCTGATTTGATCCTATCAAAATCATATCCAAGTCAGGTTCATTCTACAAATCATTCTCAAGTCCAGAGTATGTTCATGGTTCAACATAAACACAGACTAGATACAAAAAGCAAATTCAACTATGAAATAATATAATGCATGCTTTTCTTGTATTACAGTTTATAGGCCTATAATGCAAATGGATGGTTTAAAGTAGGTACGGTATCTAGCTAAGGTAGTCCGATGCACCTATTTTATAATCCGTGACTATGAACAAACAAAGCAGTAAAAATAGTAATTATTGTAGAAATATAATCATTTACTTAATTATTAAGTATAATTATTAATCATGTAATAGGTATAACAACTAAAAGTTTTCACTAACTCTCTAGTGTGATGAGTAAACTTGTAACATTCAACATCTTGTTTAAGAAACTGAAATAAGGAATGTGGAAAATTATTTATTCAAGTTTCTGTAGTGAATAAAAATGAAAATAATGCTGTTTTTAGCAAAAAATTCAATTTTAAAAACTTTTAACTCAAGACTTTTAAAAAACAATCTACCTAACAATTGAGAACCGATATCAAAAATAACCGCGCAAAATAGAAATAACCTAAAAACTTATCCTGAAAAGAAAACAAAAGTCTGTACATTGTATATTCCATTATACCATTAAGCCTGAGGCTCAATATATTTTAATTATAAATGAAAATTTCATTTGAAAACTGTTGATAATAATTGTTTTCTATTTATTATTCTACTAAAAACTTCATTTATTATAATTATTAATGCATGTTCATTACGTAAGTTGGTCACACTTCCATAGATGTACCACGTGACTTGTCGATGCTATGTCGAGTCGATGCTGTGGTGGTGGCAGGCCTAATTCAAGTTTACTTGTCGATGCTATGGTCTGTCGATTCTATGTCATGTCGGTGCCATGGTCTGTCGATGCCATGTCGTGTCGATGCTGTGATTTGTCGATGCTATGGTCACAGAGGAAAGAAGCAACACTGGCACAGTATACATACAGTATGGAAACTTGGCTAGTACCCTGACGCTAAAATTTGCCATCTTGTTAGGAAGCGCCGCATCATAATAGTATTGATGGTAGGTACGGATCACTTTAATGATCCGGATCAATTGATCTCATTCACTGCCACGAGCCAATCAGAAGAACAGGATTGGAACTTCCCAAGGTCACGTGACGTGTTTAGTATTGGAGTCATGTAGGGAACTATAAATGTATAAATAGTCTTTATAGTTCCTTAGTGAGGTCCACGTTATAATGGCAGTGGAGGAAGATAGGAGAAAAACGTTGCCAAGTCTCTCAATTTTGCCACTGATTGTACACAGCCGTTACTCAATTCATCCCATTAAATTTGATCTAATAATAATTATCATCACATTGTTAAAATAATCAATGCAGTGTCAAATTGATCACGAAAATATATTTTTTCATAATTTGATTCAAAAATTTGCTTCCATAACTAAGATCATATTTTTATTTTTACACAAACCTGAAATGGTGGCTAATTTAAAAAGCTGTGATACACCAATCTGAATTTCAAAACAACAGAAATCAAGTTGATTGGCAGGTATTCTATTCCAATTTATTTTAAAAATGATAGAAAAATAGAAATATTGTTTAAAATAAGTCATTTCAATGAAAATAATTCTGAAATAACCTTTCAATTTTATTCATACCAGTACGAGTAGGTCTAACCTAAACGTGTGGTGTAGGCTAACTGAAACATGGATGAAGTCTATGATGATTAGTTATCAACTTTTAAATGTCATTTCAGGTATTTTAATTTGTGTTTCTCATACGGTAATGTCTAAAAATTATTTCATTGTTTCAAAAATACATTTTAAATCAATTATACAACTTGTGTACCAAAGTATTTTGATAGAGTGAAGAAAAAAAATGGCGGCTGAGTTACTTTTTTACAGTCACTGTCAAAAGTAAAAATAAAATATTCTGGCAAACTGACAACATTACAAAGCTAGAGAGAGATAGCGCTACCTGTTTTGTTGTATGATAGAAAAGGACAGCATCAGTATTGCCAATTGGACACTGCCATTATAACGTGGACCTCACTATAGAAAACATTTGTTGTTGAACAATCAATTTTTGTTAGCTTGGTTGTGACGTCAAGATGGGTGGATTTGGCAGTTGATGTTGGCTTCAGAGGCTAGACTTCCCAGCGTGTCTATTCTATAACTGGTCTAAGATTCCAGCGGGCAACAACAAATAACCAACACAACATTTTGTGAAATTTTTGAAAATGCCAATTTGTAATGAATAAATTTTGATTGATGGTTGTTTTAAAATAACGTTTTTTTTCCAAATAAGATTCATTTTTATGATCAAGAATGTCAAAATTACTAGGTGAGTACTAACTTGACTTTGTATTGAAACAGATTTATGATTTTGTAATATAACCTGAAAAAATGTAGGCCTAGGCCTAGGTCATCATTCCAATGAAAAAATTGAAATTTTGATATATTTACGTTTAACAAAACTCTATTTAGTAACCCAAGTGTCATTTTTTAAGTCTTTGTTGTTCCATTTCTCTACTTTCTAACTTATAAATTAATAAAAATTAGTTTTTTTCACATTGAAAATGGCGCGAATTAAATCTCATGTACCGGTAGGCCTATAATTTTTCCTATTAAATTAAACCCTAGAGACACACTGGGGTGTTTCACACCCCAGGGATTTTGTTTTATGTTCTGCAGTTGACAATATCAAACAGATGGAAATTTATGCCCAGTCTAAATTAGGTTTGTAGTAGGCCTATTGTCAACTACTCTCCACCACTTCCAGTCAGTAATAGCATTCTATAAGGTCACCAGCTCATCTTGTTCTTCGTTTGGGGTGTTTAACACCCCAGAGTGTCTTTTACGTAGGACTTTTATCAAACCCATTTATTACAAATATTTACTTGTATTGTCACTACAAATGTGGTATGGGATGATGAATCAGATTGGAATAAATGCTATGATTCTCTACAACTTGAGATTCAGAACAATAAAATGAAGAGACGTGAGTTTTTGATGAAGTTGTCATTGGCAATGATCAAACCATCTGTTCAAACCGGATTAGGAGCTCCAACACCTAGGCGGAACATACGTACTTCTAAAATTAGTATTAATATTGATAAGCAGTGCTTTACTTTAGATTTATGTATGCACTTGGGACAAAAATGATTAAGAAATGATGAAGCAAGGTCTAAGTACTTGTTTTTTTTATAGTTTTCTAAGAAAAATGCAAAATTTAATTGGGGTGTTCAACACCCCAGTGTGTCTACTGTGTTAGCATAAAGTAAGTGTGTCTCTGTAGGGTAAATATTGCTGCTAATAATATTTATTCTTTCTAAATTAAGCATGATGTTCAAAGATTCGATGTTGAAATGTTACGACTGTAGGCCTACTTTAGGTTTTGGACAAGAATTTCATGAATATTTAAACTTGTTCATAATATTTGACCTGCTCTATTACTGGTAATACAATATTATGATATAAATGCAATTTTCCATGTTCCAGTAGATATAGCACTTGCGTAGCATTCTAAGTCAAATATCTCTAATATTAATACCTAAACCCATTATTATTATATCTAGGTGATTATGCATTTTTTGCCTCATGTTCAAATCAGCCTTGAAGTTTTTAGTTAGTTTTACACAATGAGCCTGTACTTCACATTACATTAAACATGATAAAAGACTTATCATTCACTTTTGGTTCATAGTTAAATTTCAATTTTTATATTACAGATGGAAAGCTACCTGTGGTAAGATTACGGCGCTTGGAGGATGGATCGCCTAAAAAGAATGCACGTTCCAAATCAACCAAACAAGTAAGCACCGTAGACACTACAAAAATTCTAAACTTATTCGGCTTTCAACCAACAGTTGATTGGAGGAGAGCGTTTCTAGTTATATTCTATGAAATCAAAAAAATTATTGATACTACAGTGAGGTCTACTCACTGGCAGTATTCGTTTATCATTGGTGTTTATTGTTTTTGAAGGGACGGATTCAAGGATCCAAATGCTCAAAGAACCCCACATGTCAACCGAAGCTTATTGTGTTCCCAAGAAGTATGTTAGTTAGGCAAACCAATACCTGTGTCCTTTACAAGAACCACGAGTTTTTCCCTATACTAACATCCCAATTAGGTTTGCCACCCGTCCTATATAATAAAGTATTGTACTTTATTTGGAGGTCTTGTACTTTATACTTTATAAGCAAGATAAAGTACGCAAAAATACTTTATTTTGCTCAATAAAGTTCTATATAATAAAGTATGAGGAAATCACACTTTTTTTCGCCACACCAAAAAAAAACTTCCCAATATATAAGAAATTAAAAAATAAATAAAATTCAAACAGCCTATTTTGATAGTTAGGCAAACCAATACCTGTGTCCTTTACAAGAACCACGAGTTTTTCCCTATACTAACATCCCAATTAGGTTTGCCACCCGTCCTATATAATAAAGTATTGTACTTTATTTGGAGGTCTTGTACTTTATACTTTATAAGCAAGATAAAGTACGCAAAAATACTTTATTTTGCTCAATAAAGTTCTATATAATAAAGTATGAGGAAATCAAAACATTTTAGGTTAGTAGAGTGGCGGAGACTGTCAGACGTTAACTAAATATTGGCTACATTTTTTCAGTGCATGTGATGCTGATGAGTTCAAGAATTTGTATAAAGTGGTTTCATATTTACTCTCTATCCCTGCCACTTCAGCATTTGTGGAAATGGTTTTTTCGGTGATGAATAATAAGTGGAGAGATGAGAGGAGCAAAGCTTCTTTGAATCTCATAAGAAATAATAAACTAATGATTTATTTCAATTTGAATGTTGATTGCAAAGTTGCTTTGCAACTCTTCACCAGTAACAATTATTTATTGATGATGGCCAAAAGCAATAAGAAATATATTTTCAAGAATAACTAATTGAGATGGAATTAAATAATAATTAATAACTAATTGATTTTTTATTAAATTCAAAATTCATTGTTAAACTCATTTTGTATTCCATTATATTCTTGTATTGTATTTTGAATATCCATTCAAAATTACTTTATTTGCATGGGCTACTTATAAAAGTTATTAAAAACATAAAGCACCCTTCATTTATTTTTTTCCAGGAGCACAATCAAGCTCTAAAATCAAAAAGAAAATACTCAATAATCAGCCTTGTGGAACACTTGATAGAAGAAAACCATAAATATATTGATATGAATGCTAATATAAAGATTTTAAACGTTGGATTGGAAGCAAAAGCAGCAAATTAAATCTATGTAAAAGAAGATTTCATATCCACACTACAGCAAAATTACATAGTAAAAAACTAATAAATATCATTTAATTCGATTTAGATAATCCCATTTTTGATAAAATTATGCAAACAAAGAAATAAAACATAATGTGGAGGATAGTCTTATATGTACATAAATTAGTCAATACTTTTTTACTTATTCATTCATTTTTTATTTGAACTTCAAAATGGCTAAAATAAGCTGAAACCTGTCGTTCTTTTAAAATATTTTAAATATTTCATATAAATAAAGTGTGCTTTATGGTTTTAATAGATCATTTAAAATTGTATTTTGAGAAGTACACATATCTTTGGCCAGAGTGAATTTTTTGCATTAAATTTCTTAATCTTGTATACCTTAAATTATTTTGCAATAGCCTAGAGTTGATTAAATTGTTGAAGAGTAACAATATTATGCATTTTTCAAGGAGTATAACTTACATTTTGAATTTAGAAGACCAACTCTAAAACTTTTTGGATTAAATAAAATGAATTATGTTTTTTTTTTCATGATACTATATTAAACAATTCTTCTGTATGAGCGTGTGCTTTGTAACAAATGAAATTAATTCATCTTTTTAATGATTTATGATTATTTTCGTCATACCAGTATGTAATCAATAACTTTCCAAGCTATTATGTTTTTATTTGTTCTTATAATATCGAATTATTCTATCAATAATAATTATAATGGATTCTAATAGTAATCAGTGATATTCTTGTCAATAATGTGTATTCTTGTGAGTATATCAGAATGCCACAGAATGCTGACTTTTTGAATATTCAGGTAAAAATGACATGTACTTTATTTAAACCTAATGTACTATATTTCTAGGCCTGTGATTACCAATGTACTTTATTTTTCTTAAAAAAAGGTGGCAACCCTAATCCCAATCATCACCTGGTTGCTTGTCGCAATCCAGTGTGATATGCTTGGCAGTCTTTTCAGACTGATTAGTCTATGTGAGTTCCACTCCTGGCCTTCTTTGAAGGTCCTTCCGCTGAGGAATGGGTGGCCAAGTTGCCTCTAGGGCGCCCGGTCACCCTTGACTTAGCCTCTTGACCCACATTTGTGCCTGGAGTTTCATCCATATAATATATGGTCTCTTGGGTTTTTTCTTTTTGTCCCTCCGAAACATCGCAGGGTCAAAAGCCTCACCTCTCCCAAGAAGTTTTGCCTGAATCGCCGCCCTTCAGTGGTGAGTTTTGGCTTCTTCACCCACAAACTTGTGACCTACGTTAGTTCCACTCCTATACTTTTTGTAGGTCCTTCCGCTGAAAGAGGGGACGCCAAACTGCCTCTAGGGCGCCCGGCCACCCTCGACTCAGCCTCTTGACCCACATTTGTGCCTGGAGCTATACCCATCAGTGGTCTCTTGGGTTTTTCTTTGTGCCCCTCCGAAACAGCCCTGACGGGGCAGATCCCGAGAGTTTGAAGGCAAGGCAACTTGCCTTCGGGCCCCTTTTAGTCGCCTCCTACGACAAGCAGGGATACTGTGGGTGAATTCTGGTTTTCAACACATTCTTGAGTACGATGTTCGACTCAAAGCTCCCCCAACCCACATTGGTGTTGCTATCCTTTTCTACCTCTGCGATGTTGTCAGATAATTTTTCAACAATGTAGAAATATAATTAATTAACAAGACATTTTATCTCAAAAATTATGAATGTGTATTACTTAGGAATGAACGTCAACATTGAAAAACAAAAACATTGATATAAATCTAGTTAAAAATAATCAATTATATTTCATTTGTCAATGTAATTGATTGTTTTCAACCAGAATGAACAGTTAATATTACATAAGATATACTGGTATCCTTTACAGAAGGCAGTGGCAACGCTGTTCTCCTACCTTCATCCACTGCCATTATAACTTGGACGTGACTATAGCAAAATTTGTTAATTTTTCTGACTGAGTTGTTCCTATCTGCCCACTAGCTCTTAGGGCCGGTTTCCGAGCTCGGAATTTAGCCAAGTTCTAGACTTCAATCAGCTGGAGTCAGAAAATTGGCTAGGGGCGTAGTCGCCGTCCACGTTTAAATTAGATATCGAGAAACTAGAAAATTTAACACAAAATAAGATAAAGAGAAAATAGTGTAAAGGTTCAGCTATTTTGATTCATCTAGGAATGTTTTATTTCGTCAAGGAAAAACGTTTCCAATTATAGAAATAAGAAAATAAAGATTATCATAAAAACTGCGACTACGTCCCGTTTCGGAAAGCCAATTTTATTCTTTTTTTTTTATTATTTTATTTATTTTCTGGCTCCAGCTGTTTAAAGTCTAGAACTTAGCTAAATCATAGAGAAACAATAGCGTAAGTAGATATCCCATGGTATAGGGCGTTTATGTCGCAATTTTTACTGTTATCTCAAGCCGATTACTGTCGATTATTGTCGATTTTTACTGTTTTGTTGGGGTGAAAGTGTATGAATGGCACAATATGAGAGACTACCACCGTCATAAAGCTTCACGGGAAAGAACTACGTGGACTATAGGTTTGAGATATCAGTAAAAGTTGCGACATAAACGTCCTATACCATGGGATATCTACTCATGCTATTGTTTCTCTATGGCTAAATCTAGAGCTTGGAAACCGGTCCTTAATGTTTAGTGATAACGCAGCTTTTCTGTGTTTACTCCATTTTGTAGTGTTCTGGTTCAACTTGCCATTATTTCAATTTTATTCTTAAACTATTATTTCCATCGCATTCTATCATCTCAGCCAGTATTTAAATTTCAGTATTTTTGAACATCGTTTATAGTCAAATTGTTATTGACTGGTCTAAATTAAGAGACATTTCAAAGTAGTTGATGTTTTAATCTATATGGGTTGAACACATTTATAGAGAAAATATAGCATACTAGCTTACCCGGCGAACTTCGTACCGCCAAAAAGTCAATGTATCTCTTGTCACACTTGACTTTATTTGGTGAATCATTAAATTTATCTGACAATCAATATTTTCATTTACATCTCAATACCGACTTCCTATGTGCTTAGTCATGCAGCATTTTTTATTCCGAAAACATATTCTTTTTAATCAATTGGTAGTAATAGGCTATCTATTAGTGAAGTGTTGAATTAAAAAAAAATAGATAGGTTAAAGATGAATTCAATGTTTTCATAGTTGTTGATTGTCAATAGATGGTCTAGGAAATATGCGATGTACGATGAATCACACAGAATTCCATATTATTTCCATCTTCCATTTTAGGATAAATATAAGCTAAGCTAAATTAAAAAAAATGTAAATTATTCTGTCATTCTTCAGTATTAATGAATGCAATATGAACAACTCTATTTCATGAGGCAAATAATTTTTTTCAACATTTTCCGTGACATATTTATTACAGCTGGTAACTTTAGAAGATAAATCATAATATAATCACAATATGATCTTGAATCATTTTCATCTTTCTGTTCTTCGGTAGCCGCTCGGCCAAAACTTTCGAAAACATAGGACTGTAAAATGGATTAATAAATAATTATTATTAACCCTCCTATTAAAATTTCTGGTCAGAAATCATCCCAAATATTCACACAACATATTCCCAAAGCTTCATGCCGTTCTGTCAAGTAGTTTTCAAGTCTATAGGGAAAATCAAACACACAAACAGACATTTATTTCTATATATAAAAAGATATCCGACAGTATAGGTCGTTTATGTTCCAAATTTCACAACTCAAGCCGATAGTCCCAGTAGTTACTCATTTTCATGAAGTTATGTGACGCTGGTAGTCTCTCATACTGTGCCGTTCTTACACTCTCACCCCAACAAAACAGTAATAATCGACAGTAGTCCACAGCAAGTAGCTTGAGTTGAAAAATCGGCTAGAAATTTGGGACATGAACGACCTATACCATGCGATATCTTCTCATGCTATAGTGAGGTCCACGTTATAATGGCAGTGTTTGATTAGCAATGGTATTTCTATTCTTGTCTATTATCCAACAAAGCGGATAGCACTATCTCTTGCTTTGCTCTGTTGGCAGATCGTCTTTTAACAATGTAGAATTAATAATCAATTAACAAAATAGTTCATCTTGATTATGGAAATACATCATGAAATTAGTGAAAAATATAATTTCTTGCTTAATAAAATATATTTGATTATTTTAAACGAGAATGAACCGTTAATATTACATCAATAAACCTGTATCAGCTACTGTATATAGAAGGCATTGACAAGACAGAGAATCGGCAACGTTGTTCTCCTATCTTCCTCCATTGTCATTATATAATGGGCCTCACTATCTAGTTGGCAGGACTGCCTGTATGGTTTTGTTTATTTCTTATAGTATTGCTCTGTTATTTTGAATAATTTCTAAAGTTTTCACCTATTTTGTGGTAGTTTTTTGCTTGAATATGATTCAGTAACACACATTCTTACTGTACTTACTTGGACACTGTACATTTTGTAAGTTTTCACGTACTTATATCTGTCTGAAAAGTGCTGGTGACTGGAAGGTGGCTTTGGCAACTTGGTTGGACATGATTTGGTGATTTGAGTGTGTTTTTACTTTCCTTGCCCTATTACCATAGGTAAGGAAAGTATTGCTTTCCGAAAAAAATAAGGTACCCCAATTTCTAAATTTCTATACGTTTCAAGGCCCCAGAGTCCAAAAAAGTGGTTTTTGGGTATTGGTCTGTATGTGTGTGTGTGTGTGTGTGTGTGTGTGTATGAGTGTATGTGCGTCTGTGTACACGATATCTCATCTCCCAATTAACGGAATGACTTGAAATTTGGAACTTAAGGTCCTTTCACTAAAAGTATCCGACACGAATAATTTCAATCAAATGCAATTCAAGATGGCGGCTAAATTGGCAAAAATGTTGTCAAAAACAGGGTTTTTCGCGATTTTCTCGAAAACGGCTCCAACGATTTTGATCAAATTCATACTTAAAATAGAAATTGATAAGCTCTATCAACTGTCACAAGTCCCATATCTGTAAAAATTTCAGGAGCTCTGCCCCATCTATGCAAAGTTTGATTTTAGATTCCCAATTATCAGGCTTCAGATACAATTTAAACAAAAAAATCGAGTGGAAAAGATTGAGCATGAAAATCTCTACAATTGATGTTCAGAAACATTTTCACCTAAAATTGAAAATAAGCTCGAAATTCCAGAAAATGTGATTATCCAATTGCAAACTGTTGGTAACTGTTGATTCTATTGAATGATTCACTATGAAGAGATAGCAGACCTCGTATGTCTCCAGCGTTATTGTCCTGTCACCAGCTGACTCAGATCTTTGTTTATAAGTAGACTTGAGATGCGCGACAACACTAGCGTCAGGTGATCAATTCCATAACGGCAAGGAAAGTTGTGTGAGTGCGCCACACCAGATTTTTGTTTCTTGACAAAGCTAACTTGAGTGTGCTAAACTGTCGTCTGCTGAACTGTCGTCTGCTTTGAACTAGCCGGCCGGTTCACGTTGTCTGCTGAGATACAATCTTAATCAGCTGTTTATGCCCAATCTTATTGACGTAACCACGTTTGGTGTCTACTGCCTGTGATAATCCTTATCGCCTCTTGAGATAAGCACCCTGCATTCATCGTTTCTCTTTTTTACTTTCCTTGCCCTATTACCATAGGTAAGGAAAGTATTGCTTTCCGAAAAAATTAAGGTACCCTAATTTCTAAATTTCTATACATTTCAAGGTCCCCTGAGTCCAAAAAAGTGGTTTTTGGGTATTGGTCTGTATGTGTGTGTGTGTGTGTATGAGTGTATGTGCGTCTGTGTACACGATATCTCATCTTCCAATTAACGGAATGACTTCAAATTTGGAACTTGAGGTCCTTACAATATAAGGATCCGACACGAACAATTTCGATCTAATGCAATTCAAGATGGCGGCTAAAATTGGGAAAATGTTGTCAAAAATAGGGTTCTTCGCGATTTTCTCGAAAACTGCTCCAACGATTTTTATTAAATTTATACCTGAAATAGTCATTGATAAGCTCCAACAACTGCCGCAAGTCCCATATCTTTAAAAATTTCAGGAGCTCCGCCCCATCAATGCAAAGTGTGATTTTGGATTCTCAATTATCAGGCTTCAGATACAATTTAAACAAAAAATTTCAAGTGGAAAAGATTGAGCATAAAAATATCTACAATTAATGTTCAGTGACATTTCCACCTAAAATTGAAAATAAGCTCGAAATTCGAGAAAATGTGTTTATTCAATAATGCAAACTGTTGGCAACTGTTGATTCTATTAAATCATTCACTATGAAGAGATAGCAGACTTCGTGTGTCTCCAGCGTTATTGTCCTATCACCAGCTGGCAGATCTTTGAATAGTAGACTTGAGATTCGCGAGAACACTAGCGTCAGGTGATCAATTTTCATAACGGCAAGGAAAGCTGTGTGAGTGCGCCACACCAGATTTTTTTATCTGCTTCAATAGTAGCCCAATGACCTACTCTTTCGCATCGAGTATAGTTTTCTAATTCTCCTTCCTCAATTCGTATTTCCCTTCCCAAATCCTTTTCAACTTCAGGAGCTTCCAAATTTTCGCTTGATTTGACAGCTCTCATAGCATTTTCTCCCTGTCTTCTTCCTCATCAAATACAATCATTTTGCACACAACAGTATGAGTAAAAAAAAAGTACCCTTGTGGTAAATGTAGAAAAAATGTCAATAATGTAATAAAGCCGTACTTTGCAGTGGAAACTGCTCGCAGTGGTTCCACTTGAAAAATGCTCTGCTCTAACTAATGATGAGTACGAACTTATAAAAGGGGGTGAAATGGTATGGTCTTGTATTGAGTGTAAGGGAGTGGAAACAAATGCGAATACAGATAACAACTCAAAATCGGACTCATTCTCTTCCAGTTCTTATGATGAACAAAATGAGGATTTAAATTTAGAATTGAATAGTCTTCTCTTGGAGGAAATTGAGAACCAGAAGGCAATCTTAGGTTTGAAATAATTCATTTAAAAAATATTATTCTAGAGAGAGATGAAGAAATAGTTGACCTTAAGCGTAATACTCCGGCTCTCCGGTTTGACCCTGCCACCAGAAGAAATAAAATCAGGAAAAGCTTGCCAAGCAATTTCAACATTCAGCTACGTAACTTTTACCAGCCTCTTCAAGTAGATGAGGAGGACATAGATGAAAATATTGCTGCAATGACGAAAGAGATAACTAATTCAAAAAGAAATTTAACTCTCAATAAAAAAGGGATCCAAAAAGGGTAAAAAATAACTTAACTCGGCAAAAGAAAACAAAAAAATACTGATGGTATCTGATAGTCATGGAAGGAATTTAGCATGGCATTTGAATAGTAGATTAAAATACTCCTATGAATGTATCGGTTATGTAAAACCTGGCGCCAGGACCGAACAAATTTTGGACAACGACAACATTTCTAGGGAAATTACGGAAAATGACGTGCTTATTATATTGTGTGATGCGAACGACGTGGCATACAACGAGGCAGAAAATGCACTAACGGGCCTTGAGCAGACAATTAGGAGATTTCAAATAGACACGACCTTGTCGAGTGGTCTTGTGTAAATAAAGAAGTGGCGCGGACTAACTGTTCACTCAGAGTTCTTAGTGAGAACGTGAGGCTTGTGGAAGCGAGTCAGGCTGAGAGAGTTCACCACACTCGACACGGCATGCACCTCAACGGTTGGGGAAAGAGCTGGCTGGCGGCAAGGCTTTCTGAGGCTGTAGAGGGTGGTGAGCCTGCGCTGCCTGCCGGTGGTTCGCCTTCTCGGGAGGCTTCTACTGATGGCCGCGTGGCCTCTCCCCCGTCTCGCCATGGATCGTCCGCGTCGTTGGTCGGGGTTGAATCCTGCTCTTCGCCTGCCTCTCCTACTTCGCTTCCGGGAAACGACCGCCTTTCGGTACCAAATACTCGACAACCCTAATGTCGAGTGTCTCGCAGGATTTGTTAAGAACTAATTCAAGAATTGTTAAGAATGTTAACATTAATAACAAGGGTAATGATTGTGGTAGGGAGGTTATTAATAATAGCAAGAAAATTAAAAATAATATTGTTAGTAGTAAAGATAAAATGAGTCATAACAATTTAAAACTATTTTCCATTAATATCTGCTCACTTAAGTACAAATTGAGTCAGCTTGAGATCATTCTTACTGAGAAGTCCACTGATATTCTGTGTATAAATGAACACTGGCTAGACCAAAAAGAGGTACCACTGTACATTCCAAGAGGTTTCACACTGGCAGCATCGTACTGCAGGTCACCTCCCCTCTCACATGGTGGATCGTCTATAATTGTCAGAAACTCCATTGAATATAATGCCCTAAATATAAGTCAGTTCTGTATTGATAAGGTATTCGAAATGTCAGCGATAAGGCTTCTTAGTAATAACTGTATCATAGTAAGCTTATATAGGACCCCTGACTCTGATATCAAAGATTTTTTGAGTCGACTAGAAGAAGTTTTAATGTTTTTAACAAAAAACCCTTACTCATTCATTGCAATTGCTGGCGATTTCAATGTGAATATTCTTGATCAACATAAGCATGAAGTTTCACAATTCTTAAATGTAATGAGGTCGTTTAATTTATACCATGTTCATTGCCTCCCGACCAGAGGGAGAGCATGTCTTGATAATGTGTTCACATCTATTGAATCTGAACGGTTGGAATGTCACTTGTATGAGCAGGACCTGATCTCTGATCACGCGGGATTATTTGTAAATTTCAAAACGATCAACCAAAGTGTAAATAAGGAAATATATTCCACAAAAAACGTCTCATAACAAACGACCGACTGATGCACTTGAATGCATATCTCGCAAACTACAAGTGGACAAATATATTCAATGCCGGTGATGTAAATGTTAAGAGCTCAATGTTTCTCAATGTCTTGTCCTTTTACCTGGAGCTTGCATGTCCGATAATCAGTTGTAGACCTGGGCCAAAGTCTAGTCATAATAATTGGTTTACCGCTGAACTTAATGGAATGAGGAACACCTGATGCTCCTGTATAATACTTGGAAGCTTGATAATACTGATAATGCTGAGGTGAGCTATAAAAATTATAAAAAAATATATAATTCAGCAATAAATAAAGCAAAAATAGAAGCCAATAATAAATGTATTTCCAAGTCAACCAACAGATGTAAAGCAGCCTGGAAAATAGTAAGGAATGAAACAGGCCAGGACTCAGCACGCTCTAAAATTAGTGTTGCACCCGATGCCCTTAATGACTACTTTATCAGTATATCAAGTCTAAAAAATCGAGATCAGCCATCTTCTTCTGCGACAACATTTACTGACCTTTTAAATAATTTCAAATTTTCAGATCGTACTAGAGTGAGGCTATCTTGGAGAATGGTGGAAGTGGAAACAGTGAGATTGATTGTAAGCCGTTTAAGCTCCTCGCGAAGTGAAGACTGTTTTGGTCTGTCTAATTTTATAATTAAAAATATAATTGATTCCATGTTGGTACCTCTGACTCTAATAATAAATTTTGTTTTAATAACAGGACAGTTTCCTGATTGCTTGAAGCTGTCCTTGATCAATCCAATTTTCAAAAAAGGGGATCGAGACCTGCCCGAAAACTACAGGCCAATAGCGATTGTACCAATAATAAGTAAAATCATTGAAATTTGTATTTTCCAACAAATGTATGAGTACATGACAGTCAACTCTATTTTACATGAAAAACAATATGGGTTCAGACATAATTGCTCAACCACTATGGCTGTAGAAAAGATTGTAGATTCTATTCTTCAGGGATTCGAGAAAAATATGATGGATTTGAGTAGAGCTTTCGATACAATTTCTCACAGTATTCTCTGCAGCAAGCTTGAACATTATGGCATTAGAGATAAGGAATTAAAATTGATCAGAAGTTACCTTAGTGACAGAACACAAATAGTTCGACTGAATAGGCAAAATAATAAATGTTCAGAACCAAAAAAAGTATTGGCAGGTGTTCCACAAGGATCAGTCCTTGGACCCTTTCTATTCTTAGCTTTTGTGAATGATTTTAGTGTTAATGTTCCATGTTTATCTGTGCTCTATGCTGATGACACTACCATACTTGATTGTAATACTAGTGTAGAGGCTGTATTTGATAGGCTTGACTCCTCGGTTGAGTGTTGCAGGGAGTGGTATGCTACTAATTGTTTGACTCTCAATGAGAGTAAAACAGAAAATATTCTATTCACGCTTAGAAATAATTTAAGCAGGGAGCACCAGGAGTACCTGAAGCCGATTAAACTGCTGGGTTTTGTCCTATACAGTAAATTGAGTTGGAGTAGCCACATAGAGTATCTGTGTAAGAAACTGTCCAGAGTTATGTACCTACTAAGAAAACTAAAACGTTGTGTCAGTAGGGAGGTACTTATTCTGACTTACTATGGTTTGTTTCATTCCCATCTCAATTATGGGCTCCGTCTTTGGGGTAACTCAAGTGATATGAAGAAGGCATTTATTTGGCAAAAAAAGCAATTCGCTGTATTGTTGGTCTAAGGAGTGTTGAAAGCTGTAAAAATAGTTTTATAGAGCTTGGAATCATGACTCCTTCAATGTACATTTATTGTAACCTGGTCCATGTTAAAAAAACCTAACTCTTTTAACAAGACATAGCCATCAGCATGAACATAGAACTAGAAATAGGAATAACCTAATTACCCCATACATCAGACTGCAAAAAACATTCAAAAGCTATAAGTATCAACAATTCTTATTATTCAATAAATTACCGACAACAATAAAAATTTACCACAAAAAAAGTTCATATCTACAGTAGCACAATGGCTCAAAAAACAGGCTTTTTATACAATTGACGAATACCTAAGTCATAACATGAGTATCTGACTGTTTTATATTATATTTGTATGTGTACATGTTTAATGTTATGTATATATGTGTTAGCGGTACGATATATTGTTAGTATATGCAATGCTATGTTTTATTTCCACATGACGTTTGTTTATAACATTTGTAATGTTCGATGACAAGAATAAAGATTATTGATTATTTTATCTATGATAAAACTGATGAAATGAACACATGTAAGCACTTGCTTCTTAATAGGGGCGTATGTTTTTATATATAACAACTAGTTTATTTGATTTACAGGAACCAAGCAGGTCATTAGCCAAGAAGAAGGCATCTTTGTTGGAAGCGGCGCGTCAGCTATGCACGGACAATATTCAGGATTCGATAAAGCTGGCCGACGACATACGGCTCAAGTCTACTAAGATCAAAGACGAGAGAATCATCGACGCGAGGCTCGACGAGCTGGAAAATGTGGACAAGCTGGAAAGGAACCTGCAGCGATACTACGATACGTTGATAGAGGGCGTGCACACCTTGAAGTCGGCACTCGCCGAAGAACTGGCCGATTGGCGAACGCACTTTCAGCGCAAGCTTGGCGGCACCCTGGCGCCGAAATCGGCCACTTGTCGTAACGTTGCGTCGGACAATGCGGATAATTCGAAAACTGGCGGCAGACGTGGTGTGAAACCGACCAGTGACGAAGAAAACATGAGTGTAGATGAAGCTAGTAGTAAAAAAATGGACGAAGACAATGACAGCGATAAGGAAAATATGAGTAAGGATAAAGTTAATGGTACGAAAAGTGACAGTGATGAAGGAATCACAAGTAGAGACAAAGTTGATTCAGACAGACAGTCAAGTGATGAACAAGTCACAAGTAAAGAGAAAGTCAAGGGTAGAAAAAAAGTGAGCAGCGATAGAGGCACCCCGAGTAAAGACAACACTTCAGAGAGAGATGAAAAACAGTCTAGTGATGAAGAAAATACAAATAAAAAGAGAGTCAAGGGTAGAAAAAGAGTGAGCAGCGATAGAGGCACCCCAAGTAAAGACAACACTTCAGAGAGAGATGAAAAACAGTCTAGTGATGAAGAAAATACAAGTAAAAAGAGAGTCAAGGGTAGAAAAAGAGAGAGCAGCGATAGAGGCACCCCGAGTAAAGACAATACTTCAGAGAGAGATGAAAAACAGTCTAGTGATGAAGAAAATACAAGTAAAAAGAGAGTCAAGGGTAGAAAAAGAGTGAGCAGCGATAAAGGAACCCCAAGTAAAGACAATACTTCAGATGACAGTGAAGAAGACAAAGTTGATTCAGAGAGAGATGAAAAACAGTCTAGTGATGAAGAAAATACAAGTAAAAAGAGAGTCAAGGGTAGAAAAAGAGTGAGCAGCGATAGAGGCACCCCGAGTAAAGATAACACTTCAGAGAGAGATGAAAAACAGTCTAGTGATGAAGAAAATTTAAAAAAGAGAGTCAAGGGTAAGAAAAGAGTGAGCAGCGATAGAGGTAGCCCGAATACTTCAGATAGCAGCGATGAAGGAGCACCGAGTAAAGATAAAGTGAAAGATGGTGGAAAAGGCTCTCGCAGTAGTGAAAATATTTCCAGTGATGTGGATAAGGAGGATCAATCGCATTTGGCAATGGAGTGTGTTGGAGAGAGTGATTCTAGCTCCTCTAGTGGTGAGAAGAAAGAGAGTGAATCCGACGATAATGACAAAGGTAAATCGAAAAGCTCACAAAAACAAGCCAAGGCGAAGAATGAGAAATGCTCGAAAATGAAGCTGAAGAAGAGCAACGAGAAGTCCACTTTGAAAAAACGGAAATCTGACGACTCCAACAGTGAAGATAGTGATTCCGACGATGGAAAGAGTGAAAAAGTGAAAAATGACAACGATGAAAATGTGGAGTCGGACGATGAGGTTGATACTAGTTTGAAGAAGGAGCTCGACGTACGTGCCAAAATGCTTTTGGAATCGTCTAGCGACGATTTGTTGGATGAA
Organism: Nilaparvata lugens; assembly: GCF_014356525.2. Taxonomy (NCBI): domain Eukaryota; kingdom Metazoa; phylum Arthropoda; class Insecta; order Hemiptera; family Delphacidae; genus Nilaparvata; species Nilaparvata lugens. The sequence continues at coordinate 621,102 of NC_052504.1, forward strand.
GATGATGCGGATGAAGATGATGATGATGATGATGTACAAGTGGCGAAGAAAAGCAGTTCCAAGGAGAAGAAACTTACGGTGAGTGTTGAGCTAGGTACACACAAGTTAGTCAGTCAATACAAGACAAGACACGTTTAGTCACAATTAGTGATGTGGATCGGGAATATTCCCAGTGGGAAGGAACTTATGATTTGGCAATATTTCCGAGGCCAAGAAATTTTGGGAATTTATGGGAATTTATAAAATTGATCTAAAAATGATTGAAATTGATCAATCCCACTCATATTTTACAATATAATCAATAAATCATCATTCTATTTGATATTGATCAATCTCAGCCACATTTTACATTTATATAATCAATAAATCATCATTCTTTGCGCCTGTTTTTGCTCACTCACACACTGTCTTCTAAATATTCGTATAGTCCAGTCAATGAAAGATTATAGAGGGAAAATTTTGGAACACAATTATTGACCTCGTAGCTCTTTTAACGGTAGTAAGGGGGTAAACATATCAAAAGTCCTCACTCCTATCCCCTGTGCTAAGGTGTTGGGGGTGGTTTGAAAGTGCCATATTTTGTTTGTTGCAAATATCTCGAACAATATGCGCATTTCGGAAATTTTTGTCGAACACAATCATAATATTAAAGCTCACCAATTATCCTACAAGTTTCAATTCTAACATTTTTCCACATCTCTTATAGTTTTCTAGGTATGAGCTCTCTAGGTATCTCATTTTGAAGAAAAACCCTTCCGGCTCCGATTTTTTCATCTTTTTGGTTTTATAACTTTTTAACGATTCATTGAAAAAATCCGTGCTAATCAGGGGCTCATAGAGCATCATATTATCTTCAAGTTCATCTATGGTCTCATTATTTTACGCATCTCCCAACGATTGTTGCAGCCGTTATAGTGTTGAGTGTGAAATCTTCAGTTTAACAACAATAGATCAATTGTCAGGGAAATTTGGAGGAAATGTTTGAAACACAATATTTGACCTCGCAGCTTTGTTTGAACTAGTTAGAAGGTGAACATATCAAAAGTCCTCATCCCTACTCCTTGAGCTTAAGGGATGAGGGTAGTTTAAAAGTTGCATTTTTTCATTTCTGACTGACACGCATGTAACTGGGAGAAAATGCATTTCAGTGACATGGCTAACGGAGTAAAAATGAAGCTAGATAAATTTTCTACAAGTTTTGTACGGTAGAGTTTTGTGATATCTTCTTTAGTTTTTGAGATATTCACTTTTAAAAGTGTAAAATCTTTGAAAAGACAGTTATTCTTCCAACTTTTTGCACTTTCATGGCTTTTTACTCAACAGCAATGCATCGAGAAAATGTGATTTTTTAACATATGGGTTAGGAGTGAGGAATTTTTATATGCTTACCCCCTCACTATCCTTAAAAAGACTGCGAGGTCAAAAATTGGGTTCCATCTATATCTTTTTGAGCATTCGTTGCCTGGACTAGTATCTTATTACAAGTTAAGTGAGCCTCAATGGCCTCAATGACTCTTGAAAGGTTGTGAGCTCATTGGTTGTGAGAATTATTTTCTTTTTAATATTGAACTAAACTCGAGTATGCTCCTTGTTTTAGTTTAGCCTATTTTGGTGTATTTCATAATTTCTAATTTATGGATTTATATTCTACTCTAATCTTTATTTAGGGGGTCAATTATTTTTGTGCGGAGAAATTGAATAAAATCATGCAATAAAAGTTAAATTACACTCAATACTTTGTTGACTTTGTTTACCTGATTTACAGGCATTTATTTGTAAGAAAATAAATCTTATTCAACTTGTAATACATGAAAGTAGCATGATAATAGTGGTGCAATTGAATGATTTATTAAGTGCTCATTTCTCCTTTCAGTCTATGATCAGTCTATAAACTTCAAATTACTGTTTTCTTTGATCTTACTGCAATTTATAAGTTATTCATCCTCATATTTCTTATATAAAACTGTTGTATAACAGGTGATTGAGACCTTGTGTAACAAAAAATGTCTTTTTCGGTCATTCTTTATGAAAGAAATCTTAAATTTCCTCAAGTTCCCATAAATTCCCTGGAATTTATATGATTTTTGGGAATATTTCCCTTAAATTCCCTGGGAATATTTCCTCAATCTTAAATTCCCACTAGTCACAATACTTGACATAGTTTGCTTATGATGACATGTCTAATTGCATTGACTAATCGGTGTGTGTTGCTTCATAAGCAACTATTTGAAGTATTGTGACTAATCTTGTCTTGACTAGTCTCGGCGTGTGCCTAACCTAACTCAATCCAGGCTCTACTCAAACTACCGCGATTCAAATCGTACGACTCCAGTCGCGAGTACCTGTATTTTGCACCTTCAAACTTTACTTACTTTGTAGACTTATTTCTATCCGTGTTTCGGATGGACACGTCAAAACGTCCGTCGGTCCCGGCTGCCTAAAAACAGTCGTTAGGTCATGTCAGAGGCCCTGAAATTGATCAGTTGCGACCTGAAAACTCTGACACCAGACCTGACCAGCCAGGTCACTCAATTTCATTATTATTAATTATACCAAACATTTTTTAAATGGGAAATTTTACTACTTGAGCGTGTTCTCGTTTATATTCACACTATTTCACTACAAATCCTAATAAGTAAGTAGAAAGGTATGGAAAACTGGTAGTCGCTACTGGAGTCATACGATTTGATTATTCAAATCTATAGTTTGTATATTCCAATGTTATTGCTTTATATGTTTATTATATTTCTCAACCTTGATGTATAATTGTATTAGAAAACATTCTAAAGTCCAAAATAGGGTTATGATTTCACTCTTCTAAAATTTAGTCCATTTCTTCTCAAAAACTGACAATTTTTAATTTTTACATCATGTCTTGTTGTTAATTATTATTCTTGTTCGTGTTGTGTGATTGCTACAATAAATTTTAAGCCGTATAATTGTGGATTGCAGAAAAAAAGAGGAAGTCCGAGGAAAGTGGGTCAAGATGAGGATGACAAACCAAAAGTAGCCAAACGTAAAAAATGTAAGGAGGAAGAAGAAGACGATGAGAAGGAATCCAAAGAGATTGCCAGGTAAGTTATTTGATTTTGATATAATTTTTGTATTATTTTCACTGATATTATCTCTAGAAGATCACCTAATAAAGTCACCTATAATGAGGTCCACGTTATAATGGCAGTGGAGAAATATAGGAGAACAACGTTGCCGATCCTCTGTCTTGTCAATGCCTTCTATGGAGGGTAACTGATATCGGTTTATTGATGTAATATTAATTGTTCATTCTCGTTTAAAATAATTAATTATATTTATCAAGCAAGAAATTATATTTTCAATTATTTCATAATGAATTTTCATAATCAAGATGAAATATTATGCTAATTATATTTCTACATTGTTGAAAAACGATCTGGTAGCAGAGCAAAGCGAGAAAGAGATAGCGCTATCCGCTCTGTTGAATGATAGACAAGGATAGCAGTACAATTGCTACGTGGACCTCACTATAGAAACTAGTATTCCAAAAGCTAAACCTAAAATAATCGAAATAAATCCAAATCAAAAGGAGCCCTATTACAGACGACTTCCCAGTAACTAGCTCTTTGATAGAGATCTTGGACTAAAGTGAGAATCAAGTCATGAAGTCATTGGAAATGTTAGGACTACAGAGTTGCCGATTCTCTGTTACCACCGCCTCACTATTAGATAGCTATGAATCAAGTTATTCCTGTATATCTGAAATAATATTGTTTTTTCTTGTTTATTATGATCAGTTATATTTTATTCGCCAAGAAAATATTTTGTTCCATGATAATATAATCATGGATTTTCTGATAGTATCAAGTTATGAATGGTTAAATTAAAGTTCTTTAAAAATTATGTGAAGTGTGGACTGATTTCTAAATGACTGCGAAATATTATTCTCTTCTATGTTTTGTTTTGAAGCATCTAAACTTAAAAATCGACTTTGTGAAAATAATTAAGAACTGAAAATTTTGTGAAGTGAACAACTACAAGACTTGACCTATTTCGGACTATGTGTAACCTTATCTAAATTTGGGAGAGGAATAGCACAAGGTTACCTTATTTCATCTCTCCTTTTCATTTTTGATGATGTACTTATTGTATGACTCAATAAAGAATTTTCTCAATTGAGATTAAATATTTTGTTAGTTCATCACCGTGTATTTATTAACAACTTATTCTGATTATCAACTAATTATTGTCTATAAAATGTGAGGAGTTGTGGAAAAATGAATTTAAACTAACTGAAATGAATAAATATATTATTAATAAATATGTATGCTGCGCAGATTGAAGCGGACCAAACCCTTCGAGTTGTGTAGTGTTGTGGAGTGAAAGTGTCAAAAGCAGAGCAGTGTTGATAGTGTGAATGCGTATCTATAACACATGATAACTTATTTATTTTTATATTACTATTGTTAAATTTTGTCAGTTTCAAGTTTAAATAAATCAATAAATGAATTTATTTGTTTCAAGCACAGATGCTCATACAAAAGAGTTGAGTTGCATACAATCATTACATTCCTTTTCAAGTTAGTTGCTAGAAGTACGGTAGTAGTCCTGGTGAGAACTGCCTATCCTATTAATATTCAACCCACTATTATATTAGGAAAAAATTTCTCATTAGTCTTTACATACTAGATTGCAATAAAAATTAAGAACTATACAGGTGTTCTGAAAAAAGGTGCCCATAAGTCAGGGCGTTATAAGCATTTTCGGATATATGTTGATTAGGACTTTTTTTCTTGAGAGGAATCACGCCCTGACTTATGGGCACCTTTCTCAGAACACCCTTTATGCTTCTCAACCTTTATGTATTTTACTCTTCAATGTTTCTTTCCATTACGAACTGCTTGTTAATAATCACTTTTGAATAGCTATGTCGTAACTTGATGATTTTGCATGAAACGTTGAATTATGTATTATGTCGGTTATATTGGTTATATTATATTGGTTGATTTTGTGTAAAGGTTGACGAATTTGAAGTCATTGGAAGCAACTCGTCAAAAGAATAGCACAGACAGTAATAGTGGTAGTTCGTCAGAAGACGACAGGCCGAAAGCAAAGAAACCCAAGACTCCAGCAGTCAAAAAAAGGAAAGTTGCCAATTCTGAAGCCAGCAAAGGTGCGTTTCCTTCCTACCAACTCATTGGTTTGCACTCGTAGATTAGTTATTATTTTCAGTTCCAACGCTTTTTGTGGTGAATGTAAAGTAAAGAAAAACAAAATCGAAAATATTTAGGGCCGGTTTCCGAGCTCGGGATTTAGCTAAGTTCTAAACTTTAAACAGCTGGAGTCAGAAAATTGTCTTTCCGAAACGGGTAGTCGCAGTTTTTATTATAATCTTTATTTTTTCATTTCTACATTTGGAAGCGTTCTTCGTCGACCAAATTAAACATTCCTAAATAACTCATAATAGCTGAAACATTTTATTTTGTGTTCAATTTTCTAGTTTTTAGAAACGAGGCGTAGTCGCAGTCCACGTTTAAATTGAATTTCGAAAAAAACTAGAAAATTGAACACAAAATAAAATAAAGAGAAAATATTGTAAAGTTTCAGCTATTTTGATTTATTTAGGAATGTTTTATTTCGCCAAGGAAAAACATTTCCAATTATAGATTTGAGAAAACAATGATTGTCATAAAAACTGCGACTACGTCCCGTTTCGGAAAGACTCCAGCTGTTATAAGTCTAGAACTTGGCTAAATGCCGAGCTCGGAAACCGGTCCTAAGTGTTTCAAAAGTTACTTTACAACTTTGAAAATTTAATTAAATTTAGAGTGTTTCCACTTTGAGTTAATATTTCATTTCAATCGGGGACATTTATTCGAATGCTGTCAAATTACTGATTCCATTCATGATGGCTGATTTTATTTTATTTATTTGAAATATTTGAGTAGTAGTTTTCCTGTTGACTCGATATTCCATTTCAATTGGGATAATTCATTCAAATTTGTTTTAAATTACTGATGTTTATTTTTCAGAAAATTCAAGTGACTCCAAAGATATCAATTCTGATGATGATGATTCCAATGATTTAATGGATTATATCATCCCTAAAATTATTAAACAGGAAGATATTCATCACAAAGTTTTACAATGTCTGTTTGAATCATCCGCCTCTGAAAGTTCAGGTCAGTATTTATTTATTGCACTATTCAACTTGTGCCTCTATCTCTCTTCACCCGGTCCTGTGTTGATTTTCAGAGAATCTACCATTATTATTTGTTGAAACACCGCCGATTTATGAAGTTACATCACAAAATTATACTATCGTTATTGAATTGCATTCAATCTTTATTCTCATTGATTAATTTTTTATACTTTGTGAAATTCATTGAATAATTAGCGTTACCGTTATTTAATGTAAATTAGTGTATAAGACAGTAAATATTGTAACATACTAATAAAGAAATCTAATTTAATCTAATCTTTCTCACTCACTCTCTCTTTCTCTCTCTCTCTCTCTCTCTCTCTCTCTCTCTCTCTCTCTCTCTCTCTCTCTCTCTCTCTCTCATATCTTACGGTCAAGTGCTGAAGGGAAGGGTATCATCGATACGTTTTCTGAGAATGGGCATCTAAAGGTCCAAACTTCACCGTTTCATTTGAAAATATTACAGTAATGCCTCAATATTTGCATATATTCTTTGCTCAATATTATTGTAAAACTATGCAGTCTGTATTCATCATGTTATTTTACTCTTAGGTCTTTTAACGCTAGAACGTAAGTTTAATTTTGTTTTGTTAAACCCATGAATAAAGGAATCTGAATCGCTCTCACTCTTTCTCTCTCACACACATGCACACTATCTCTTTCTTTTCTCTCTCTCTCTCATCTGTCGGATCAAGTTCTTGTATCATTTTCTATTATTAATTTATAATTACAATACTGAATGATTCAGAATGCATTTGCCTAAAAATATCTGTTTGAGTTCGAGACCTTATAATATCCCATGAAACATACAATAAGGTTGGTATACAATCAATATATTGATTACAGTGTCAATGTGAATTGTGAATAGTTGAGAATCTGTATACAGTATTATTAAATCATTATGTTAGTAGATTATACATAAATAAACAACTTATTTTGTCATTTTTCAGAAGAGGCAGAGGAAGAGGAAGATTTAGGGAAAAAGAAGAAAGGGAAAAAAGCGAAGAATGAAAAGAAGAAGAGGATAAAAGAAGAGGAAGAGTCGAGTGACAGTGACGCTAGTCGCTCCTCCGCTAATGTTTTCCAAGTAAGTCATTAAATATTTATTATCCCTTTTTAATCTATATAATAAGAGAGGATAGGACTATGTAAGGGATTGTCTCGATTAGACCAGGTTTCGTTTACACCTGGTCCTACAGGGTCTGTATAATAAGTAACCGGACTGACCTCAGGAAATTTTTTATTGGCAAAATATGTTCAATTTCTCAATAGATATCTCCAAAGTAGTCCTATTGGAGTCGATAACACGCTGATACCGGATTTTCAAATCCCTGAACGCTCCCTGGAAGTCGGCAATCTCTATGCCGTTTAGAGCCCTCGTCGTAGCACGTTGAACGTTTTCCAGAGTCCCGAACCGCGTCCCCTTAAGTTGTCTCTTGATCTTGGGGAACAAAAAGAAGTCCAGTGGTGCCATATCCGGGCTGTAAGGAGGATGTGGCAACGTTACCCTCGACTATTTGGCGAGCAGGCAGTTGTGCGACGGAGTATTGTCGTGATGGAGGATCCACGAATAAGCAATCCCCGGACGGACTCAACGAGCCCGGGCTGTTAGTCGACGGAGCACCTCTCTGTAGTACTGGCCGTTCACATAGAGTTTGTGCCACCCGGCCAAACTGTAAACGACCAGTACTACAGAGAGGTGCTCCGTCGACTAACCGCCCGGGTTCATTAATCCGTCCGGGGATTGCCGATTCGTGGATCCTCCATCACGACAATGCTCAGTCGCACAACTGCCTGCTCGTCACCGAGCAGTTGGCCAAATAGTCGTTGCCACATCCTCCTTACAGCCCGGATTATGCACCACCGGACTTCTTTTTGTTCCCCCAAGATCAAGAGACAACTTAAGGGGACGCGGTTCAGGACTCTGGAAAACGTTCAACGTGCTACGACGAGGGCTCTAGACAGCATAGAGGTTGCCGACTTCCTAGGAGCGTTCAGGGATTTGAAAATCCAGTATCAGCAAGTTATCGACTCCAATAGGGACTACTTTGAAGATATCTAATGAAAAATTGAACATATTTTGCCAATAAAAAATTTCCTGAGGTCAGTCCGGTTACTTATTATAAAGACCCTGTATTCTACAATGAAGCTGAAAACCTGGTCTAAACGCACACCTCGGCTACACGAGACTGGATGCTTTGATTAATCCAGTAGTTGGATTACACCAGGTGGTCTAAACGATAGGTCTAATCGAGACACAGCACCTGGTCTAATCGAGAAGGAAAGCTTCGATTAGCCCAGTAGTTCGATTACCAGGTGTCATCCTATTATATTAAGCGAGCAATTTCTGTATGTTTATATTTTTATGTTTGGTTATTTATATTTATTTAATATCGGGGACCGAACTTCGCTCTGGAGTACAAAAGCATTAATAATTTATTACTAAAGAAGAAATTATAATAAAATTCATTGATAAATGTTCTATCTAATCACAGTAAATTGAGATAAATTCCCAGAGGAATGCAAAAATTTCCCTCACGAAGGCCCAGCTGCACAAAAGCCGGTTAAATTTTAATCCTGATTACCTTCACGTGAACCATTTCAAAAAGATGGATCTACTGGAATTAATCAGGATTGAAAATAACCGTGCTTTTTTGCAACCGGCACTAAGTACCTGATTGAATGATCACAAAAGTTCAACAGCTGAGTCATAATTTTGACACAGTCCCACACACATGAACTCGCTCACTTACTTCCATCACCAACAGACGACGAAATAATTATTATCAGCTGTTTTTCCAAGTATGAATAATAATTATTTTTTTAATGTCCTTCAGCGAGTTTTCCCAGGGATGAGACCTAGTGCAATCGAATCTTTATATTATAAACCTACTATGTTCTGAATTTCGTGAGAATCGTTGGAACCGTTTTCGAGATACGATGACATACAAACATATAAACATCTAAACATATAAACAGAAGTTGCTCGTTTAATAGTATAGGATATCTGGTTATTTATGTCCAACGGATCTCGAAAACGGCTTTAACGATTTTCACAAAATTTGGAACATAGTAGTTGTATGATATAAAAATTCGATTGCACTAGGTCTCATCCCTGGAAAAACTCGCTGGAGGACATGAAAAGGATAACAATTATTCATCATTGGAAAAACAGATGATAATTTCGTCGTCTGTTAAACAGAAGATGCGTGTGTGAGAGAGAAACATAACGAGACCAGGTCCTGGTCTAATCTGAAAAGTCTGACCTGGGGTAATCGAACAACTAGACTTATCGAGCACCTGGAGTAATAGAACACCTGGACTAAACGAAATACACTCCTCTATAAGCATATCTATCATATTGTTTGTAGCATCAATATGTATTTGAGACTCGAATTCCAAGAAAAACGTGATGATTTGACACACCAAAATCTGAATATAGATAGATTCCTCAATAATTGTTCAACTTGGGACACCTTAAAACCCGATTTTTTATTTTCCTTAGAGATCTATTACAAAATTTCATAATTTGCATACTTTTAACCTGGTTTAACTTTTACAGTTAAAGGCCCGGTTGCACAAAAGCCGGTTAAATTTTAACCGTGATTAACTTTACGAGAACCAATCATAGAAAGAGTTTTTAAAAGATTGCTCTGATTGGTACTCGTTGATTTAATCGCGGTTAAAATTCAACCGGCACTCTGATTTTTTGTTCTCTTGGCATTTAATTACTGTTAAACACAGTAACCATATAACTATATGGTTTTTAGTTTCTGTATTGTTAAAATTCAACAGGCTTTTTTACATCCGAACCTATGTTTTCAGTTTCGCAAAATTCGTTCAATATACGAGCATCGTCAATGTTCACCTTGTCATCAATTTCATCTGATGTCTTGTTTCAGATAAAACAGAAATCATGGAGAAAAGACAAACTTTTAACTGGCAAATTGACAGATACGGACACTTCAGAAGATGAAAGAAGGGAATCCAAATGGAGAAAGAAACAGCAACAGAAGGCAGCCGAAAGGTATAATTGAAAAAAAATCAATATTTGCCCGGGCTTGAACGGGAATTGATATCTATAGTGAGGTGCACGTTATAATGGCAGTGTAGGAAGATAGGAGAAAAGGGTTGCCAGATCTCAGCCTTGCCACCCAAACAGCTGATACTGGTATATCTCATCAATTTAACTGTTCATTATTGTTGAAAATACTTAATCATATTTTATTTGTCAAGAAAATATATTTTTTAAAGATGTAGTGATAAATTTTCATAATTGCGATAAAATATTTTGTCAATTAGTTGAATTTCTACATTGTTGATAAACGATGTGGCAACATTGCAATGCGTGAAAGAGATAGCGCCATCTGCATTGTTGAACGATAGACAAGGATAGCAACACCATTGCAAATCACACACTGTCATTATTTATTTATTTATTATGAGAATATTTATTTATTTATTAGAACAGTCACAAACACGATATTTGGAAAGAGAAACAGGCAATTGCCCAAAACTTCTTCAATTCCTTGATTTTGGCACATAAATAGTCCAAAGTGAGGTTAAGTTTAAAATTTCTGTTTTCACCAAAGATTATAACGTGGACCTCACTATAGAATCATAAACTTTACTGTTAAGATGAAATTCCGTAGCAAGTTTTCATTTTTAGCTCTTTCATGGCTTATAACTCTCCAACAATGCATTGCAAAAATTAATGCTCATTGTAGGTTTGTAGAAATTAAATTCTCTCTTATTGTATGTCTTTTATTCCACTATTTCAAGTTTTCCTTTCATGGTTATAGCAGTGTTAATGTAGGGGGTGAAATTTTCAATTTTGCAACAAGTGCCAACTCAGCGGTAGGCCTACCACACCTTCAAACAGAGAGGGATACAGATGCGCTCTTTGCTGTGTTTACTTCCCAACCAGTCTCAATTGAGCTGCAAAGTCAAAAATTGTGTTCCTTTATATTTATTATAATAAATTAATATGTGTTATATTTTATTTGTCAAGAAACCATGATATTTTATTGCTTAATGATTTGATAATAAATTTTCATTATCGAGATTGAAATATTTTGTTGATTATATTTCTACACAGTTGAAAAACGATTTGACAACGCTGCTGAGCTAGAAAAGGATAGCGCTATCTGCTTTGTCGAATGATAGACAAGGATAGCAATACCAATGCTAATGAAATGTTGTCATTAGAACGTGTACCTCACTACAGTGTTCTGTATCAAAAGTCAGTTAGCAGTAAAAGTTGGCTTCTTGCCTCTGCATTGTCCATTTTCTGTTAATTAATTGTACTTTGCTTTTTTACAGCTCTGACAGCTCTGATGTGGATTTCGTTCCCAAAAAGTATGTATTACACTTGACAATTTATTTGTTTCATTTTGTTCAATTCATTGTTTAATATATAGAGAGTGTGGCTTGTTCAATAATTAATATCGGGGACCGAGCTTTGCTCTGAAGTACAGAAGCATAACAAATTTATTGCGAAAGAAGAAATTATAATAACGTTCATAGTTCATACAGAAATGTTCTATCTAATCACAGTAAATTGAGATTAATTCCCAGAGGAATGCAAAAATTTCCCTCACAAAGGCCCGGTTGCATAAAAGCCGGTTAAATTATAATCCTGATTAATTCCACGTGAACCAAATCAGAGAAGACCATTTCAAAAAGATGGATCTACTGGAATTAATCAGCATTGAAAATAACCCGGCTCTTTTGCAACCGGCACTAAGTACCTGATTGAATGATTACAAAATTTCAACAGCTGAGTCATTTTGACACAGTCCCACCAATACCTACTATTGCTAATAGTAATACGAGGTATTGGTCCCACACGCACGAACTCACTCATTCACTTCCATCATCAACAGACGACGAAATAATTATCATCAGCTGTTTTTCCAAGGATGAATAATAATTATCCTTTTTATTTTTTCCCAGGGGTGAGACCTAGTGCAATCGAATTTTTATATTATAAACCTACTATGTTCTGAATTTCGTAAGAATCGTTAGAGCCGTTTTCGAGATCCGGTGAAATACAAACATAAAAACATATAAACAGAGATTGCTCATTTAAGAGTATATGATAGAGTGGCTCAGTAAGTTAAATCGAGAAATTTTGAAATTGTATAATTTCCTCTAAAGATTCATGAAACTAGTAGAAAAGAAATAGAAATTTCTTTATTGACTTAAGACAATTAAACATTTGTATGGTCAACGTCATACATATATATATACAAAATTTCAAGCATAAAAACAACAAAATTCTACAATATAAAGTCATCTACAAAACCATTATCACAATATTCATACATACAAAAATAAATTTCATAAAAATCAGCCTCTGTATAAATGCATTCTTGCTGCAGAATAAATTTAACAGTTTTTTTTAAACACATACAAGAAAGGCTTCTAATAGATAATGGCAAGAAATTGTACAATTTTACTCCTGTAAGCACCCAGCTTTATTGAGATCGTGAATACTTGAGAACATTTCTGTGCCTCGTGTTATGATTATAGACTTCAGTGTTAGTAGCCAACTCCCCTTTATACAGATTTATATAGAGAAGCAGGCTCATCACATAGACGGACGGCAGAGTCAACAGTTTGAGTTTTTTGAAAAGAGGCCAACAATGAGATCTTAGGTTTTCATTCATTATCATTCCAACTGCTCTTTTCTGAAGCCTAAAAATCTCAATGGACCTACTGCAGTTGCCCCATGCAATGATTCCATAAGACAATAATGAGAGAATATCTGAGCATAATAAACATAATAAAGCTCATGTTAACATTCAAGAATACTGAAGATACAAAAAATATATATGAAATTAAACATATTTGCTATATGAAAGTGAAAATTGAATCAATTAGAAGCAATAAAATGATTCCGCAGTGTAAACGTTGTCAGCGGTTTGGTCATACTCAGGCATACTGTCAACATGAACCTGTGTGTGTGAAGTGTGCTGGAAAACACTGGACCATTTCATGTACCAAGGCTAAAGAAACCCCAGCCAAATGTTTCAATTGTGCTGAGGCTCACCCAGCTAACTACAGAGGCTGTCTTATCGCTAAAGAACTTCAGAGAAGAAGAATTGAAAAAGACAACATAGATAGAAGAAGTAGCGGAGTACAACATACAACCCAACAGAGGAAATTCACTTCTAGAAAGTACACTGGAGAAATATCCTATTCTCAAGTAACAAAACCCACTCCAAGCCTACAACAGGAGAGTCAACCAAAGCAGCAACAACAGCAACAACAACCAGTTGATGTTAATAAGGTTTTGCAGGAAATTTTGAACAGTTTAAACATTCTTTCTGGACGACTTGACAGCTTGGAAGGGAAGAGTAAGAGTATCGAGAAGAAAACTAAAAAATTAATATTACAAGCCAACAAGATATTAGGATTGCCACCTGGAATGCCAATGGAATAAATAATATCAATAATAATAGAAAACAAGAAATAGAAATATTTCTAAAGACCCGAAATATAGATGTGTGCCTTATCTCTGAAACCCATTCAACTGAGCAGACTCACTTCAAAATCAATGGATATAATGTTTACGAAACTATTCATCCTCAAAATCAAGCAAGAGGTGGAAGTGCTGTAATAGTGAAGGAGAGTATTAAACACTATGAAGACTCCAGTATTCAAAGTAATGAAATACAGCTAACTGTAGTTGGACTAGAGTCTATCAACCAGAAAATACTTGTTGGAGCTGCATATTTCCCACCACGTTACAATTTAAAGAAAAATGATTATACCAGTATTCTTCATCAGCTTGGAGATAGATTCATTGTGGGTGGAGATTTTAATGCCAAGCATAAGGATTGGGGTTCAAGACTCACAACTACCAAAGGAAAAGAACTCAGAGAGGCTATCCAGGAGCTGGGCTGCGAATTCCATTCAACAGGGAAACCTACTTATTGGCCAACAGATTTGAATAAAACTCCAGATCTTCTAGATTTCTTCATAACAAAGAGAATATCCAGTAATTTTATTGACATTGAAGAGAGCTTTGACCTGGATTCTGATCATTCAGCTGTAATTCTCACACTCAGTGAACGAATAATAAAGAAAGAAGACAGACCAATGTTAGTCAACAGAACAACAGACTGGGAAGCTTTCAAAGTGGATTTGGAGAATGAAATCAACTTGAATATTCCACTTAGAACAGCTGAGCAGTTAGATGAAGCCGCAGAAAATTTCATGTGGCAAATCCAGAAATCAGCCTGGAAAAACACTAGACAATACACCAGGAAAACAAAAGGATGCAATTACCCACTGGAGATTCGACAACTTGTTTTAGAGAAACGAAGGGCAAGAAGAAGATGGCAGGAAACTCGTGATCCTGCTGACAAAAATATATTGAATAACAAAACACAACAATTGAGAAGAGAGATAAGGAAACTAACTGAGGAGTCCATTAATAACTAGCCTACCTTCAAAATTTGACAGCTGATGCCAGTACAGATTATTCATTATGGAAAGCAACAAAAAGAATTAAGCGACCAATATCACAATCCCCTCCAATCAGAAAACCAGATGGTACTTGGGCAAGAAATAACAGAGAAAAGGCAGATATATTTGCTAATCATCTAGAAGAAATCTTTCAGCCAAACAACATTCAATCTGAAATTGATCCTGAAGAAGATATAATAGATGATTTAGATACAGAGATTGATCTAGTTTCTATAAATGAGGTTCAAGAAGAAATAAAAAATAATCTGAATACCAAAAAAGCACCTGGTTTGATCTGATTACAGGTGAAATCTTGAAGAAACTTCCAAGGAAAGGTATTGTCATGCTAACATATTTATTCAATGCATCACTCCGATTACAGCATTTTCCTTCAATTTGGAAGGTGGCAGAAGTCATTATGCTGCAAAAGCCTGGGAAATGTCCTCAAGAAGCAAAATCGTACCGCCCAATATCTCTTCTACCTGTAATTTCAAAGCTTTTTGAGAAATTGCTAATGAAGAGATTGGCTCCCATCATAAGTAGCAGGAATCTGATACCAGCCCATCAATTTGGTTTCAGGCAGAAGCACTCAACCCTGGACCAAGTACATAGAATCACTAATGTAATAGAGAATTCATTAGAGAAAAAATGTATATGCTCAGCAATCTTCCTTGATGTGGCACAGGCATTTGACAAAGTGTGGCATGAAGGACTGATCAATAACTTCATAAAATTCTTCCCACTCCACTTGTAAAACTTTTAAAATCATACATCACTAACAGATTGTTCAGAGTAAAACAAGGTGATGACGTCTCTGAATTAAAGGAAATAAGGGCTGGAGTTCCACAAGGTAGTGTTCTTGGACCAGTTCTTTATGTGCTGTACACAAGCGATCTTCCTGAATTGGATGCAGTGACAATTGCTACTTTTGCTGATGATACTGCAATACTGGCAGAAGGGGAAACAGTACAAGAAGCAGCCACAAAACTACAGAATGCTAGCAACAAATTCAGTGACTGGACAAAGAAATGGAGAATCCGATTGAATGAGATGAAGTCCATTCATATCAACTTCACAAACAAAAATATCAATGATCCGATTCGTATAAATCTAAATGGGAATGTAGTACCACACAGCAACACAGCAAAATACCTTGGAATGACTCTTGACGCCAAGTTGAAATGGAAAGAGCATATCAAGATGAAAAGGACTGAGCTGGGACTAAAATACAGTAAAATCTATTGGCTGTTGGGCAGACAATCACAACTCTCATTGGACAACAAAATATTGATTTATAAACAAATTCTAAAACCTGTCTGGACGTATGGAATTCAGGTTTGGGGCTGCTCTAGAACATCTAACATCAATCAGATTCAAACATTCCAAAACAAAGTACTGCGGAACATGGTGAATGCGCCCTGGTACATAAGGAACAGCGATTTGCACCGAGATCTACACATCCCCTATGTGACCAGTGAAATAAGACGATTGGCAGCCCATCATGAGTCACGTCTTCATCAACACGACAACACCGAAGTCATCCAACTCCTAGACAGCACTGAACTCACAAGGAGGTTGAAGAGAACAAAGCCCTTCGAGTTGGTGTAGTGCTAGTGAAGTGAAAAAAGTATAAATTAAATAAATGTGTAGCGAAAGAATTTAAAGTAGAAGAATTATAGATTAGAACTGTAGGCTTCACTGGAAGACTTTAGCAATAAAAATTAATATTTTAGGATAAGAAATAAGAGAACAAAATTAATGGTTAGTCCTAGTGACTAGTTTTAATGGATTTTTAATAAATAAAAAAAAAAAAAAATATTGAGAAGTTTATAGGAAGTCACCCCTTTCATTTTATTTTAGAAATAATTATGTTTCAGTAACACTCGGCCCCTGCGCTCAGCTTTTAACCTTTTCAGAGACCTTTCGTATTTTTACTTTCCTTGTCCTATTACCATAGGTAAGGAAAGTATTGCTTTCCAAAAAAAATTAAGGTATCCTAATTTCAAGTTTTCTATACGTTTCAAGGTCCCCTGAGTCCAAAAACATGATTTTTGGGTGTGTGTGTGTGTGTGTGTGGTGTGTGTGTGTGTGTGTGTGTGTGTGTGGTGTGTGTGTGTGTGTGTGTGAGTGTGCCTGTGAACACGATAACTCTATTCCTGATTAACCGATTGACTTGAAATTTTAAACTTAAGGTCCTTATACCATGAGGATCCGACAATAAGAAATTCAATAAAATTCAATTCAAAATGCCGGGAAAAATTGTGCATAAAAACAACAAAATTCTACAATATAAAGTCATCTACAAACCATTATCACAATATTCATACATACAAAAATCAATTTCATAAAAATCAGCCTCTGTATAAATGCATTCTTGCTGCAGAATAAATTTAACAGTTTTTTTTAAACACATACAAGAAAGGCTTCTAATAGATAATGGCAAGAAATTGTACAATTTTACTCCTGTAAACACCCAGCTTTTTTGAGATCGTGAATACTTGAAAACATTTCTGTGCCTCGTGTTATGATTATGGACTTCACTGTTAGTAGCCAACTCCCCTTTATACAGATGTATATAGAGAAGCAGGCTCATCACTTAGACGGACGGCAGAGTCAACAGTTTGAGTTTTTTGAAAAGAGGCCAACAGTGAGATCTTTGGTTTTCATTCATTATCATTCCAACTGCCCTTTTCTGAAGCCTAAAAATCTCAATGGACCTACTGCAGTTGCCCCATACAAAGATTCCATAAGACAATAATGAGAATATCTGAGCATAATAAACATTTAACAAAGCATCAACATCAACAGCTCCACGCAATCTTCTTAGCATATAAAGGCCTTTAGATAGTTTCTTATTTAGAGACTCCACGTGCGAGATCCAATTCAGTCTGTTTTATATAAATATTTTAATACTAATGGAATGTTATGTTATCATTCCATTTCTGATCCTTCAATCAAAATGTTCAAAAGTACAAGTTCCGACACGAACAATTTCGATCAAATGCAATTCAAGATGGCGGCTAAAATGGAGAAAATGTTGTCAAAAACAGGGGTTTTCGCGATGCTCTCAAAAACGGCTCCAACGATTTCGATTAAATTTATACCTGAAATAGTCATTGATAAGCTCTATCAACTGTCACATGTCCCATATCTGTAGAAATTTCAGGAGCTCCGCCTCATCGATGCAAAGTTTGATTTTAGATTCCCAATTATCAGGCTTCAGGTACAATTTAAACAAAAAACTCCGAGTGGAAAAGATTGAGCATAAAAATCTCTACAATTAATGTTCAGTTACATTTTCACCTATAATTGAAAATAAGCTCGAAATTCGAGAAAATGTGATTATCCAATTGCAAACTGTTGGCAACTGTTGATTCTATTAAATGATTCACTATGAAGAGATAGCATTCTTTGTATGTCTCCAGCGTTAATGTTTTACTTTAGTTTAGGTAGGACTTTGTTGTAGCATGTGAACAGTGCACCTTCCTAAGATATCATAGATAGATAGCCTGATAGATATTAGGTCTGGTTGGCCTCAACGGCATCAGACAATTCAAAGTGCTATCAAAAGCAAGACACCATTAATGTAACATGAAATGTATTTCTAGTATCAAGTTACTATTTGTCTTTGACTCAATTACAGTAGTCAAAATAGTGCTTCAGACTATAAAAGCACTCCTCCTTCAGAAATAATTTCAAACTTCGTTTAAACTCCTTTATCGTTATTATTTCCCGCAACCGAATTGGTAGTACTTGGTATATCTTTCTACCAATATAACTTGGTTTTTGTTCATACCAAGTCAATCTATGATACTTGGAGAATGTATTCTTATGTCGTAAGTTATATTATATTCAAGTGTCTTGTTCATAGCAATAGATATTCCCACAGCGTTACATTTGCTTTTGATGTTGTAAATTGATCTGATTTTATTTTTGGATTCTGTGTTGGAAACTTATTACAAATATTTTCTACCTACAGGGACAAGGCAAAGGCAAAGAAGCCTAGAATAGTTCTCTCAGATTCGGATATAATCGAAATATCGGAATCTGACGAAGACAGCAGCTCTAGTTCGGTGGAAATCACCAAGAAAGGCAAGAAACGAAAAAGGGGTTCCAGGTCTTCAGCAGACGGCAGCAGCAGCTCTGACGACGATACGAAGAAAAAAGCCAAGTAAGTACTTTTTATACAAAACTAGCAGGTAACATGTGCTCCGCAAGGGTCTAATTAAAAACTTGACCTACTGAAATCTTGAAGAATTGAAAATAGACCTATAACCATCCTTGTTACATTGAGAATCTATATGCAAGATTTCAAGTTAATGAGATGAGTAGTTCAGACGTGATGATGCGTTATTCGTGAATTTCTTATCCTGTACTAGTAGGCAGGAATAGCATGAGCTGTGAGATGCGCGAGAGGAGAGATAATGGAGTGAGAGTGGGGAGGCCACTCGAAACTAAGAGAGGGGAGGTGGCTGGAGCTTGTTGTTGAGTCGCCTTTCCTACTGCTTATGCTATTAGGCCTATGCAAACCGGAGCGATGTGCACCGTACGGAGGTCAAGTTGAGACTGAGTCAAATGCTTCCCCCACCACTAAAATTCTCTCTCGGGCTACGGCGCATCTTGAACTTAGAGCTCATGCTATTCCTGACGGGCTGTACGTGTATAAGCTTGTATATAAAAACTTAACAAACTGAAAGCTTGACCTACTGAAATCTTGAAGAATTGAAAATAGGCCTATAACCATCCTCGGTGAATTAAGAATCTATTAATGCAAGATTTCAAGTTAATGAGATGAGTAGTTGAGACGTGATGATGCATCATTCGTGAATTTTTTATCCCGTACGTGTATAAGCCTTTATCATTCTTTACTTTATTGCAGTATAGACTATTTGAACAAGATTAAGGGTCGGTTTCCGAGCTCGGGATTTGGCTAAGTTCTAGACTTTAAACAGCTGGAGTCAGAAAATTGGCTTTCCGAAACGGGGCGTAGTCATAGTCATTGTCAAAGTCACGTTTGAATTAAGTTTCAAAAAACTAGAAAATTAAACACAAAATAAAGAGAAAATAGTGTATAGTTTCAGCTATTTTGAATTATTTGGAAATGTTTAATTTCGTCAAGGAAAAACGTTTCCAATTATAGAAATGAAAAAATAAAAACTGCGACTACGCCACGTTTTGGAAAGCTAATTTTCTGACTCCAGCTGTTTAACTTGGCTAAATCCCGAGCCTAAGGCCGGTTACAGAGCTCGACCGACCGTCAGTGCGTACGTCAGTCGCGCTTGTCTTTTCCATAGATATTCCATGTATCCGTACAGAGCAGGACTGACGGCACGCATGCGCACGGTCAGGACCATGCGTTTTATACTGCGTACGAAGTCCATCGGTCGAGCTCGTGCGCATCCGTTCCATCGGTCGACTGACGCGCTATTGAAACAAATAGAAGCTTTCAGTGCTGTACTGATCAGTAGCCCGATCGCAACATAACCAATGTGCTGACACCTCTGCCCGACAATCAGCTGATATTGAATTGAATAGCATAATGAATGAATTCAATTAATAGTGTCATATTTTAATTCACAGTTTTTCTATACATTTCTTCAATCATTTCTAAATTTTTTATTGTAAAAAACATATATTATTAATATTATCTACATTTATTTGATCCATAGCTTGAAGTGACTGCAAGTATTCCCAATGGTGATACAAGCTTGAAATAACTCATCGAAATTTCTGATGGACATTCTGAGGTAGTTAAAAAATGTATCTTCATCCCCAAGCAATTATGTATATAATGGTACTAAATTCCCTTTGAAATGCTCTTTGGGCGACCATCGGGTGAACTTGATATCTACGTCTTTTAATCTTTCGTTCACGAAGATAATTAGCTGCAATTAAAGAATCTGTAAAGGGGTCCATTTTGTGAGTCAGAAAAACTGATGTAAGGATGGTGCATACGCACTGACGGTCGGTTGAGCTCTGAATGTGTAAAACTGATTAATGGATGCGTTCGGTCAGGATGGTACATACGCACTGACGGTCGGTCGAGCTCTGTAACCGGCCTTATTGTTGTTACAAAGCGAAACAACTCAAGTTTTATTAAATTAGTTTGATAGTACAAAATCGCGCCATAGTGAGGTCCTTGTTCTAATGGAATTGTAGAAAGATAGTAAAACAGCGTTGCCGATTCTCCACCTAGCCATTGCCTTCTATTATAGAAGATAGCGACACCGACTCTCTGCCTTGACATTGCTTTCTGTAGAAGGTAGCTGATTTCATTAAAATTATATTATGAATTTTCAAAGTTGTTGAGTAACTTCTGAAACACCCTATACGCTAAATCGACGGTTTTCAGCGTTTTCAAGAACTGATTGGCAGGATTTTTTTTAAATTTACAGGCTCTGTTAAGATGTGCAAATTAATGTTGTTTTAAATTCATGCCAAAGATACACTCAAAATCGGCGTTTTAAGCGAGCCTGCCGTCTATTTGATAATAGAATCAATTGCAAACCAAACTGATCGAATTTAAAATATGTCTATAAATATCCTCGGTAAATAAAGAATCTATATGCAAAATTTCAAGTTAATCAGTTGGGTAGTTCAGACGTGATGATGCATTATTCGTGAGTTTCCTCTCCCCTACATAAGCCAATTATTTCCTTTATTATATGACTTTTACTAAATATTTTACCGCTACTCATGTATAGTGAGGTCCACGTTATTTATAATGGCAGTGTTTGATTAGCAATGGCATTGCTATCCTTGTCTATCATTCAGCAAAGCGGATAGCGCTATCTCTTTCTCGCTTTGCTCTGCTATCAGATCTTCTTTTAATAATAATGTCGAATTAATAATTAACAAAATATTTCATCTCAATTGTGAAAATTAATCATTACATTATTAAAAAACATAATTTCTTGCTTAATAAAATGTAATTGATTATTTTAAACGAGAATGAACAGTTGATGAACTTGATGAAGAATGAATAATTAATTAAACAAATATTTCATCTTAATTATGAAAATTCACCATGAAATTATTGAAAAATTTAATTTCTTGCTTCATAAAATATAATTGAATATTTTAAACGAGAATGAACAGTTAATATTACATCAATAAACCTGTATCAGCTACCGTCTGTAGAAGGCATTGACAAGACAGAGGATCGGCAACGTTTTTCTCCCATCTTTCTCCACTGCCATTATAACGTGAACCTCACTATAGTGAGATTCACTTAGATCTGTCGACATTCCTTGTAAATAGAACCAGCGCTTACCATTCGACCAATATTGACTGTTGGAAAAGTGTAATATTGATGAAGTGAAAACTTGATGAAATGCACCCGAGTTACCCCGATAAATCTGGTCTGATGTTAATAATAGTTGCTCTGGTTAATAATGATCAACGATTCAATCTCAAATAAATATATTTTCATAAATTTACATGATTGTGATGAAATATTATGTTGATAGTGATCATATTATTTCTGCATAGTCTACAAACAATTTGGAAACAGTGTGAAGTTGGGAAAGGATGCAGCTATCTGCTTTGTCCGATGACAGACAATGATAGCTAGAGGGAAAGAATATCTCTGGTTGCGGCCGATTTTGAAACTTGGGGCCGGTTTCCGAGCCCGGGATTTAGCTAAGTTCTAGACTTTGAACTGCTGGAGTCAGATAATTGGCTTTCCGAAACGGGCCGTAGTCGCAGTTTTTATGATAATCATTATTTTCTCATTTCTATAATAATTGAAATAAATGAAACATTCCTAAATAATTCAAAATAGCTGAAACTTTACACTATTTTCTCTTTATTTTATGTTTTGTTAATTTTATAGTTTTTCGAAATTTAATTCGAACGTGGACTGTGACTACGCCCCGTTTTGGAAAGCCAATTGTCTGACTCCAGCTGTTTAAAGTCTAGAACTTAGCAAAATCCCGAGCTCGGAAACCGGGCCTTAATGTCTATGAAAATTAGGGAATTGTGCAGTTTTTGCTGCACCTATCCTGCTTTGAAAGAAAAACATGAATTTACATTTGGATCTGAATATAATTATAATTTCTCGCATGAAATATTAGTTATTGTTTCAATTGATTCGAAGATTACTCAGGAATTATGATTGGTTGGTTTCAGAAAAAAACGAAAACGTATCATCAACAATTCATCGAGTGATAATGATGAGGGCGATGAAGGTGACGAACTGAATGAATCAAACGCCAGTCAGGTGACTAATTCATTCATTCATTCATTTTATTGACCGAGCGAAGTGAGGTCTTAAGGTGCGTACAGACTTATTACGCTCTGCTCCGCAATCGAATGTCACTCGAGCAGAACGATAGATGATCGCAGGTCGAGCAAGAACGGAACGCGAACAGAGCTCGAGCTTGGAAGTTGCTAGGGCAAACTAACCAATAGTTGCGCATGCGCAGTCAACGTTTTTGTTGGATCAGTTACGATCTCTGTGTTAGCATATAAAATTAATAATCAATTAGTAAATCATCAAAATTAAATCATATAAAATAATTAAAACATTTTTAATAATAGGTACCAGCATATTAGAATTTAGAAGAAAGAAGCCAAACTCCCAACCAAGCCTTTCACCTTTAAAAACATTAAAAGACATAACCTTTTTGTAATTGAATATCAGCATAAATGCAATAAACTTGATATTTATCATCAGTTTATTATATAAACCTAATGTATTATTAGGCTACCCAGCAATCCTCTGGTCAGAATATTTTAATTTAGTTTTGTCACCCGATCAGCTGGATTGAACGTTTCACATTTGTGAGGTTAGGTTGTAGTGAAGTCAACAATACGTCAAGCGCGCGATCATGCTTCGAACATATTGTGAACCTCTATCGATCCTTTGCGTAACATCTCGCGTAACATTCATGATCGGAGCGTGTGCGAAGCGTGTTCGTGGCGCGTATATCTGTACGCACCTTAAGATTCAAGTCGACGGTTTTGCATTTCTCTTTATTTTTATATATATTTATGTTTCGCATTTACGGC
The DNA here is from genome assembly GCF_014356525.2 of Nilaparvata lugens. NCBI lineage: Eukaryota > Metazoa > Arthropoda > Insecta > Hemiptera > Delphacidae > Nilaparvata > Nilaparvata lugens. The sequence goes on from NC_052504.1 coordinate 644,764, forward strand.
GAAACGCAGCAATAGATTTTCATGAAATGTGACAGGTATGTTCCTTTTTAAATTCCGCGTCGACTTATATAAAAGGTTTTTTGAAATTTTGCATTTTAAGGATAATACAAAAGGAAAAAGAGTCTCCCTCGAACGCCAATATTACCATAAAAATCAGACTATAGAATTATTCATCATAAATCAGTTGTCGAGAGGATTATTAATTGCATGCAATGACGCTTGCAATTAATATCTCAATGTATCTTAGTGAAAAGTCAGCTGTTGTGTAGACTATTAATTATTGCAAGCAATGAGGCATGCAATATTGATAACTCGATTTAGCTTATTATTTTCTCCCGACTTTTCTCTCCTTTCAACTCGGTAAGCTTTTGATGATAGTAGCATAGTTTTTTACAACAAATTATTAGAATTGTAATGCTAATAATTATAATTAATATTAATAATTATTGTCGATACAACAACCCAAACAGCCATTAGTTTTTTACATAGCGATATCTCGCCGACACGTCAGGACAGGACATAATATTCACTCTGATGGACAGTATTAAAGGAGGCTGTGGTTTTTAACATATTTTAGGAGGGATTATTAATTGCTTGCAATGACGCATGCAATATCTTAATGTAATTTAGTAAAAAATCAGCTGTCGTGTGGACTATTCATTGCATGCAATTAATAACTGAAAGTAAACATAGTATTTTCTCTCGACATTTCTCTGCTTTCAATTCGGGCTGACCTGTTGCCAGTATGTCTTGAAGGAGATCAGCCGTTGATGTTAAAATGTTGATGTTTTGATACACCAACCCCAACAGCCATTAGCAGCTTTTACACCGATATCTCGCCGACACAACATACAGACAGGATTTACTCTGATGGACAGTATAAGAGGAGGCTGTAGTTTATAACTGCGCGAGGTCTACTGTTTACAGAACTACTAGTAATAAGTGGAATTATTGAACGAGCGTAGCGAGCTCTTTCTGATGACTAGAACCTCGAGCCGTTGTCCGCTTGTGGGTGTGTTTGTATATTCGACGATTTATTGTTATTGGTTTCGTCAATCAACATTTGAAAATTGATTTTTATATTCTTTGGACTATTATACATATTGAGTTCGTTGGCCAACAAAATTCACTCACTCCTTCGTATTTTTTGAGGATATAACAGGATAACATTGAAAGTTGACAAGAGGAAACATTTTAGTGACTTATTATCAGTTGTGATTTAGGAGTTATTACACAGACCGTCTGTCGTTTATGCGCCGGCATGTGATTCCAGCTGTCTGTCTTGAATTTTGATTCTGATTTTTTACTCATAGTCCAGTTTTCTCCGATTGGTTCTAGTAACATGATTAAAATTTAGAAGGCTTTTGTGCTACCCGGCCTAAAATTTTGAAACTTGAAAGTAGAAACAATTTACTCACTGCTTGGTGGTGACAATCGTTTTGCAATCAATGTCATAATTTATTATGTAAGCCCACAAACCTTGATTGATAGCACTTTTAGTTTTACATCAGTTGGCAAATTAAATCTGCATTTAATTTTTAGGTCTATTAATAGCTGCACTATTTTTAATAAATCAATAATATCAACTTTCAATTTTCAGGGCAAAAGCGGCAGAAAGAACATAAAGAAAATAATGAAGGACAAAGATGTTGCCGAAGCAACTAGATCGGCGGCAAAAGAGGAAGAAGAAAGGAGACAGAGAATAATGGAAAGGCAAAAAATGGTGAGTAGTTCGTTACTTTTCAGTTTTGCCCATCAAACTGCATGTTGGCCGATTCACATTTTCTCATTAACATGTTTATCCACCTCTCAAACATGTCTTCTAAAAAACATTAATAAAACAATATTGAAACTTCATGTACCCTTTATTATTCAAAATATTACAACTAATTTCGACCATAGTTCATTTTCAAGTTGAAATGTGGAAAATAAATAAACAAGTTGATACTATTTAATAAGAACATATGCTTATTTTCATATGATCAATTTATTTCTTATTCATTATTTTTTTGGTTGAAGTTATTAAATTTAATAATTTCAAACTTATTAAATTTTAATTTTATCAAAAATAGGATTATTCAAGTCAAATATATTTATTATATTTTTCAAATTATTCTTCTTTAATTTGACAGTTTTATAGATTATAAAATTCTTCTTTTACATTCAATTTATTACTTCCATTATCAATGCCTTATATTAGAATTTATATAGATAAATTATAGCGATATTTTTATTATTATTTATATGAATTTATTAAATTTAATAACTTCAACCAAAAAACTAATAATAAGAAATAAATTAATCATGTGAAAATGAGAATATTTTCTTATTAAATAGTATCAACTTGTTTATTTACTTTCCACATTTCAACTTGAAAATGGCCTATGGTCCAAACTAGTCGTTGTAATATTTTAATAAAGGGTACTTCAAGTTTCAATATTGTTTTATTAATTTATAAAAGTAGCCCATTCAAGTGAAGTGTTTCTTCTAAAACATGTTCACCCGTCATGTATTTATGCTCATTCATGCATTTATAATCAATAATTACACAGGGTGATTATAAAAGGACTGTACACTTGGAAAGCACATAAATATTTATTGAAATTACTTACAGAATTGAGAAAGGTGTCATTTTGTTACAAAACACTTCAAGTTTAAAGTGTGGGTGTTATTTTGGTTGGATGTGAGAGCCGTTGGTAATGCGACATACATCCACCGATAACCTGTTACATGCCACACTCTTACCAGCATATCTGGCGTAACTTGTGCAACCGCAGCGATCCAAATGTGAACCGACTTCGGAGGTCCTTAAGATTGTCTGGTAGAGGCGGAACATGAGCCTTATCCTTAATGAAACTCCACAGGAAGAAGCCCATCGATGGTAAATCCGGTGAGTGAGGTGACCATGCAATTGGCCCTACATGGTAAATCCAGCCAAGTTGAAAGCAATTGTCTAGTAAATCTCAAACTTCTCTGTTGAAATGAGCTGGTGAACCACGTCATCCTGAACAAGATAAACAAGTGCCCTTTTTACTTTCAGCTCATTTCCACGAAGAAGTTCGGGATTTCTAGACAATTGCTTTCAACTTCGCTGGATTTACCATGCAGGACCAATTGAAAATTAGCTGGTACGATTGTGGCAAGAAATTGATTGTCGGTGGGATGTATGTCGCATTACCAACGGCTCTCACATCCAACCAAAATAACACCCACACCTTAAACTTGAAGTGTTTTGTAACAAAATTATACCTTTCTCAATTCTGTAAGTAATTTCAATAAATATGTGCTTTCAAAGTTGTATAGTCCTTTTATAATCACCCTTTATAATTCATTGATACTGTATTTACAATTATTTATGTTCTCCTCGTCAAGAATGCATTGTTCAATTCAATTCAATAGATTCTACTTCAAATATCTATTTCACGTGCTGTTGTCGTAGATACCCCATATTGAATAGCAACGACTTGGAATAATTCATATGAAAATATTTCGAGCAACTAGTTTCGGTTGTTACACCATTATCGATACATAATAAACTCTCAACAAGTAAAAATCACAGAGTATGATAATGGTGTATAGTGAGGTCCACGTTATAATGACAGTATTTGATCAACTTTGGTTTTGCTATCCTTGTCTATCATTCGACAAAGCCGGTGGTACTATCCTTTTCTAGGTCCACAACGATGCCAATTATGTTTTTGACAGTGTAGAAATATAATTAATTAATGCAGAGAATCGGCATCGCTATTCTTCTATCTTTATCCACTGCCATTATAATGTGGACCTCACTATAGTAACAAAAACTCGTTGCTTGAAATGTCTTTTCAATGCATTGTTTTTTGTAAATATAATAAAGTGGTTGTTACAGTTTCAAGTGCTATGCAATGGGTAGTAGTTACAAAATTACATGGATAATATTCGTGTAATTTCTTGTAGATTTGTATTGATAGTGTTTAGTTGTTAGAAATATTGAAAATAATATTTTATTTGGTTTCAGTACAATGCAATTTACGAAGCTGTGGAGGACACCGCTAGCAAAAAAGTGGACAAACTTGTTTTAGATTTTGACCCGGAGACGAAAAAGCCGATCATATCTGTGGACAAAGGCCTAGTTGCCAAAATGAAGCCTCATCAGGTAAGTTCCAATTTAAATCTGAGTAAAATAATTGATGTATGTTGGGCTTAAACTATTTTTAAAAATGTCTCATTTCAAGATTCGAACTTTTTCCCCACACAAATTTATTGCGGTAAACATATTAGGGATATTTAGCCAGCTAAAGTGCTATTTGATAAATCTGGATTGTGAACGCCCCATCTAAAACCAACTGCTATAAGCTAACTGCAATAGCGCTCCAAGCCGATAATTTGTGTAACTGAAAGTTTATAACCTCACTTTTGCTACCAAATATGGCCGCCGTTTTAACAGAGTTAGCGGACTCAAACCTGCGCTTTCTGCAATCTCGTCTGCTAATTTTTTTCTAACGTACTACTATAGCATTGAGTTATCAAAGACTTAGCAAATAGCAGGAGTTAGTGAATAGCTCGACTTAGCCAGCTAACTCCAACATTTTGAATACCGCTATTGCAGTTGTAGACTTACTTATTTATTAATATTATTAGCTTCTAATTACTTTTTTCATCGACAATTCCTGGCGATCTTGAGAAATTTTTCATTTAGGTTAGGCTTAGAAACGTTTGCTTGGAATTAAAATCACTGAGGTCCGTATGCAGATACTCGGCTTAAACGGAGAAATGTCAGCTGTCCGTTTAAACCCCGTATGAAACACATTATGATAGATGCAACCTTATCAACAAGTAAACGTGGTTTAGCGTTAAACGTAGTGTTAGTCCTGATGCTTGATAATTGACCGAGCGAAGTGAGGTCTAAGAATCAAGTCGACGGTTTGGCATTTCTCCTAATGTTTAAATGTTGCGCATTTACGGCGAAACGCGGTAATAGATTTTCATGAAATTCGACAGGTATGTTCCTTTTTTAATTGCGCGTCGACGTATATACAAGGTTTTTGGAAATTTTGCATTTCAAGGATAATAAAAGGAAAAAGGAGCCTCCTTCATACGCCAATATTAGAGTAAAAATCAGACTATAGAATTATTCATCATAAATCAGCTGACAAGTGATTACACAGATGTGTGGAGAAAACAGTCTATTGCTGTATTTCCATAAGGTCTATAGTTTCAAATCAGGTACTTGTGGATGAGAATACTGCGTGAGGTCTACTGTTCACAGAACTACTAGTAATGCATCTATCTAATTGTGTTTTTAGCAGACTGTTGTAGAGAACGGGTCACCTACTCGTATTTTAATGAAATTTAGTTGAGCTATATTTATCAAATATTTATTTCAATCATGAAAATGTATTATGAAATAATAAGAAAATATATTTTCTTGGCGGATAAAATATATTTTAGTTGATCTTCATCAGATATACCCGAATAACTTGAATCACACCTATTTTCCACTATAGAAGGCAGAGGTAACGCAGAGTATCGGCAACTCTGTAGTCCTATAATTTCTACTGATCTTATAACTAGAATCTCGTCATAGCCTACCGAGAACTCAGATCTAGTTGAAACTAAAAACCATTTTGTCAGACAAATGTGTATTGAATGTGATTATTTAATTGTAGGCAAAGGGAGTGAAATTTATGTGGGACGCTTGCTTTGAATCAGTGGAACGCATCAAGACGAGCAAAGGCGGAGGCTGCATCCTGGCCCATTGTATGGGTCTTGGAAAGACCTTCCAGGTGATTATTTATTTATTTACATTTTTTACAAATACATGATTAGAAAAGGACCAACAGACCTAGCCCAAAACTGTTCCCTTTCCGAATGTCGATAGTAGTAAGCCAATTCATTAACAATAATAATAATAATAATATTTATTCATGCATGTACATTTTACATTAAATGTTTCGCATTTGTCAGTTACAATAAAATCATACAATCTGTCAGGTCATCAAAATCTACGTGAATATTTGAAGTCCAAACAATAAAGATGACATCATCTTAACTATTATAATATTTCACTAGGTTTATTTCTCACACTGTATATGAAAAAAACTCCAGTAAACTGTAGAAGCATCTCTCTTGTAGCCAATTCCTCAGTAGTCTCTTGAATGTTCTTCTATTTGAAGTATCGAGAATTTGCACTGGTAGTGCGTTTAAGATCCTTGGACTGACATGCTCTGGCTTAGCTTCAAAAAATCTTGTTCGATGAGGTTGGAGTCTCAGCCCGTGTGTTGTAGCCATGTACGGTAGCGCCTGTAGTCCACTCGTCCTCGCGGGAAAATCCATACAATGCAGCCTCTAGGATATACAGACACGGCAACGGCAGGATCTTAGCTTCCCTGAATAACTCTCTGCATGGAGTTCTTGGTGGCTTCCTAAACATCATTGAAGCGGGTGCCGCACCCCACAATATCAGGCCATACGTTAGAGCTGGCTGGAAATATCCATAGTACGCTACTCGAACTATTCTCTGGTCCACCTTATCCCTTATCAATATTGATATTGCAAACCCCCCTGCATTGAGCCTTTTTACCACCTGATCAATGTGACTGTTCCACTTCAGTCTTACATCAACATTGATTCCCAAGAATCAATAATTAATTAACATTCAGTATGAACCAACAGGCATGCGCCCAAAACTCTGTCTATCCATAGTTTAAATTGATAAAAACGTTCTACAAGTTATGAAGTAGGATGTTAATTATCTAATTTTCTTGTAGTTAGACTGAATTTTTTCTCAATTAGTACATTCATAACACTTGGAATCGCCAAGCTATAAAGTGATATTCAAAATATTAAAATTTAGACGAAAAGTATTTTTTACCCAAGGAATCTAGATTAACAGGCAGAGAGAGATCCTTCTAAATGCTCTTCCTCGCTCTAATACCCAATTTCACTTCCATTATGAGAAGTGTTTACTTCTCGCTTATTATTACTCATCTGGTGTATTGTGTTGTGCTGTGGGGCGCAACAAGTATAAAAAACATTCAGAGATTATTGTTCTGCAAAAGCGTGCAGTAAGATTTTTAGCAAATTTAGAAAATAATCGTCCATGCAGAAGCACATTTAGAGATCTTAGGCTGCTCACTTTACCATCTCTATATATATCGTCCTACTTTTTACTGCAGATAGAATTGGCATCTTAAAAAATAATTCAGAAGTGCATAACTATTTTACATGTGGTAGTAGAAATCCATTTATTGAACATCATCGGTTAACATTTTCAGATAAGAATCCGATTGTTTATGGCTTGCAACTTTTCAGCAAGCTGCCTAAAAATTTGTCAAAGTCAAGTAGTCCTAATTTTTTGAGAGATTTGTATGCATTTTGGTTGACAAGGCATATTATAGTGTTGAAGAGTTTTAAATGATAGGGTGCTATACTTTGTTCAACTGTAAAATAGCAGTTATTTCATGTGAAGTGTAGAAGAAGAATGTTATAATTTTATGTGACATGTGCTATATTTTTGTAAGCTCCTGTTATCTTATTTATTTACTTTCTGTAATTTTCAATACCTGTTGACATGGTTAGTTGTAAAGTTATTTGGCTTAATAAAATTGAATTTGTAGGTGGTGTCTCTGGTGCATACCCTGCTGACACACAAGAAGTTGACGCGAGTGAAACGAGTTCTAATTGTGTGTCCGTTCTCGACCATTCTGAACTGGTACGCTGAATTCGACAAGTGGACGAAGGAGGTGGAAAAGAACGACGATCTCAATGTCTCCCACGTTATCAAGTAATCATTCTCACACATAATTCAACCAGCTTATTATTTATTATCTTTACAAGAAAGCACTGATCGAGAGAGAAAAACTAAGGATACTCCTTGTACTATTTCTCTCCCGTATTTAGATAACATTGTAAAAGTCCGAAATAGGATTATGATTTCACTTTTCTGAAATTTAGTTGGTCCATTTTCACTCAAAAACAACAAGAACTAAGAATTTTAAACTTTGCCGGTTGAAAAGCTGAATAAAAACAAAAATATTACACTCGAATCATCATTAGTTAAAATTATAGTGAGGTCCACGTTATAATGGCAGTATTTGATTAACAGTGGTGTTGCTATCATTGTCTATCATTCGACAAAGCAGATAGCGCTATCGTTTTCCACCACCGCAATGTTGCTAGATCGTTTTTTAACAATGTGAAAATATAATTAACAAGATATTCAATCTCAATAATGAAAATTTCTTATTCAAAGATATACAGGTATCAGCTATCCTGTATAGAAGGCATCAGCTATCCTTGTCTATCATTCGACACAGCAAATAGCGCTATACTTTTCAAGCTCGCCACAACGTTGCCAGATCGTTTTCAACAATAATTAACAAGATATTCAATCTCAATAATTAAAATTTCTTATTAAATCTTTGAAAAATATTTTTTCTACACGAATAAAATATAATAGATTATTTTAAACAAGAAGATATTACATCAGATATCAACTATCCTCTATAGAAGGCACAGAATCGGCAACGGTGTTCTCCTATCTTTCCCCACTGCCATTATAACGTAAATCTCACTATTATAGTATAATAAAGTATATTTTCCAGTACTGGAAAAGGTTGAAGACTCCAGTGAACTTTGTGAATTTTTTCTGATTAGGGTTTTGGCAGAAATTGATTGGGAGGCAGGCATGCCTTGACAATTATTTATCTATTTCAATAATCTATTCTATTTATCCATTTATTTATCTATAGTGAGGTCCACGTTATAATGTCAGTGTTTGATTAGCAATGGTATTGCTATTCTTGTCATATGTCTTGTGATATGTACTTAACGTTGCTTATGACTTGTTCGTTTCTTGGCAATAAATAGTTATTTGTATATCTATAGTGAGGTCCACATTATAATGGCAGTGTTTGATTAGCAATTATGTTGCTATCTTTGTCTATCTTTCAACAAAGCTGATAGCGCCATCTCTTTCTCGCTTTGCTCTGTTGCCGTAACGTATTCTAACAATGTAGAATGAATTAACAAAATATTTCACCTTAATTATGAAATAATTTAAAAATATAATTTCTTGCCTAATAAAGTATAATTGATTATTTTAAACGAGAATGAACGGTTAATATTACATCAATAAACCTGTATCAGCTACCGTCTATAGAAGGCATTGACGAGACAGAGGATCGGCAACGTTTTTCTCCTATTTTTCTCCATTGCCATTATAACTTGGACCTCACTATAGTGGTAAGGTGAAAAACAATAATTAATCTATTTATTTATCCAGTGAGAAAGAGAACTACAGGAGAGCCTATCGGTTGAAAGATTGGCACGAAGAGGGCGGAGTGATGATCATGGGCTACGACATGTTCAGAAACCTCACCAATCAGAACAAGAAGCTCAAGGCTAAGCTAAGAGATGCCTTTCAAATGAGCTTGGTAGATCCTGGTAAGTATTAGCAATATATTTTATTGTTTCATCAAAGTACTGTCCACGTTGTTCAAGTCTTGTCCTGGCCTATCTCATGATCTGAACTCAATAGGGGTCTACTGCTAAAGGCCGGGACACACATAACCGCACTGATGAGTGTCGGAAGTACTACGGCGAGTGAGAATACAAAGGCTTTCAAACGTGTAGAGACACATACTACCGCACCGCGCCAGCACCGTCGCCGGGTTTGTTGCCCGCGCCGTCACCGTCTAGTTCAGTTTACTTTTTGACAGTGACGGTGCGGCCTCGTGTATAATGAAAAGTGAAAAACTTATTGAAGAGATACGGAATTTTCCAGCTTTGTACGATCAAAGTGATGAGAAATATCGCAATGCCGAATACAAGTATTTTTTGTGATACGAAAATATTCGTAGAACTTCATTTAATTTCTGCCTCAATGGGACTTGATTTCCAGGCACTATCCACCCAAGTTCTCTTCCTTGCCCAATTAATGTTTCCTCTTTGTCTTCTTCTAGAGTCATGGCATTCATTGCTAAATCACTGTTTCAAAATTTTGAAAACATGATTGAGATCACAAACAGAGATCAGAGCACATTAGCACAATGTCAAAATCTTATAAAATTTAAGAATTTAACACAATTTGAATAGTTTTATGTTTTCAGAAATGATATCACAGTAGCTCTACAGAACTGAGACACTGCTGCCGCTCGGCTGTCGCACGGATATGTGTGTTCTCCTACCGCCATCATCACCATGTCGCGGGCGTAGCTCGGCCGTACGTCGGCGCGGGCTCGGTACGGTCACATGTGTCCCGGTCTTTATATCATCAAACTGTAGTGTGTTTCACGTCAGCACCTGATTTACATTGGTTCGCTATCCTTGTCTGCCATTAGACAAAGCGGATAGCTCTATCCTTATCCAAGTCTGCACAGTTTCCAAATAGTGTCTGTAATCTATGGAGAAATATAATTAACTACCAGAGTATTTAACCCCAGCTATGAACATTTATTATTAAATGATGATTTATTTATATTCTCTTGATGAATATAATATATTTGTGATATAATCTATGGAGAAATATAATTAACTACCAGAGTATTTAACCCCAGCTATGAACATTTATTATTAAATGATGATTTATTTATATTCTCTTGATGAATATAATATATTTGTGATATAATCAATCATTATTAATAAGAATCAACAATTAATATATCAGATTTACCGGGAATACTTGAATAAATCACACATCGATTTTTGGGCGTTCGATACTTTAATTATTCTACTAGATTAAACGGAACTTGACAAACAAACATCATCTGTTTTATCATCTAATAGAATTTATAAGGACGCCAAAAAATCGTACGTCCAAAAATCGATGATTGTGTAACTAGACTATCTACTTGAGAAGGTGGTGAAAAAAGAAACGTGGCAACTATGCCGTTCAATGATTTCCACTATATGAAGTGAATCTAACTGTAGTTTATCTTCATCACTTTTTTTATTAAGTAATTAACACCAGTACAAATGATGACATTATCAACTGTACTAGATTATACTGCATTATTATGTTGTATGAGATCATCAACTGTAGGCCTTCTAGATTATATTGCATTATTACATTGACTACATGGTATTTGACCGAGCGAAGTCCGTCCATCTATTTAGACCGTCTATTCAAGTAGACGGTTTTGCATTTATTTTTTTGTTTGTATGTTTATATTTATTTATGATCCGCATTTACGGCGAAACGTGGCAATAGATTTTTATGAAATTTGACAGGTAGTCTATGTTCCTTTTTGAATTTCGCGTCGACGCATATATAAAGTTTTTTTGAAATTTTGCATTTTAAGGATAATACAAAAGGAAAAGGTGTCTCCTTCGAACGCCAATATTACCGTAAAAATCAGACTATAGAACTATTCATCACAAATGAGCTGTCGAGTGGATTATTAATTGCATATTTTGTGTGGTGTGTGTTGTAGGACCCGACCTAGTGGTGTGTGACGAAGGTCATCTGTTGAAGAACGAGATGACCGCCCTGTCCAAGGCAATGACTCGCATCAAGACGCTGCGTCGAGTTGTGCTCACCGGAACGCCGCTCCAGAACAATCTCGTCGAATGTATGTACCTAAATCAACTTTTTATTCTCAATTCACACAATTTAAGCTCCTGCCTAACCCATAGGTTTTTCGGCGGCTGCCTGCTTACAGAAATGCTAGTCACAAACGTTGAATAAACATGTCATGTTGAAGGGATGGATTCAAGGATCCAAAGGTTCAAAGAACCTCACACGTCAACCGAAGCTTATTGTGTGTCCCAAGTACGTTAGATGGGCAAACCAATGGGAAAATATATTTACGTAAGTAAGAACTGGTAAGTCACGCTGATCTAGACAGTCTAAAGTGTGCTAGTAGATCGAACTCTTCGGTAAAAAACAATAATGAACGTTAGTAATACAGCACGCATGCTTTGATGTCAGTTAATTGCCAATAGACTTTCATATTTTTATGTCAGCAATAGAAGAAATATATAATTTACTAGATAAGGAAATAAAGTTAACTAATGAAATAGAAAACTACATAGATTACTCACCGTCAGCTAGAAATCAATTGAACATTATAAATATATTTCATATGAATATAAGAAGTATTTCCAAAAATTTTGACGAACTGGTAGTATTTTTGAATGATTTAAAATTTGATTTTGATATAATTATCTTGACTGAGACGTGGATATGTGAAGAATCTCTATTTGAATATAAAATAAAGGGTTATAGAACATTTAACAAATGCTCCAGGTTAAATAAGTGTGATGGCATTTGGAGGAGGTCATGTTTGAGATTTATTCAATAGATATACAAGAGGCTAACTCGTTAAGTTTGAATGTAGAGATAGGCAATATCAAATTACTGATAATTGCAGTTTATCGCTCCCCTAGTGGTAATGTTGCTACATTCCTAGACAGTATTGAGAATAGCCTCCAATCAATTCAAGATAAGAATAATTGTGTCTTTGTTGGAGATATGAACATTGACTTGAATGCAAATAACAATATAACAAGTGAATATATTCATATACTAAATAAAAATGGTTTTGAATCATTTATTAATTCTTTCACGAGAGTAACAGAAATTTCACAAACTTGTATTGATCGTATTTTTCTCAAGACTAATAAAGTAATGTAAAGTAAATAAGCAAGACCAATGATATAAATCAACAATCTTTTGGTAATGTATTAAAAACATCAATTACAGATCACTTTTCGACTACTTTACACATCCATCTATCAAATAACAGACAGGCGAAACAAAAAAGTAGCTTTCCTATAATTGACTATGCACTACTGACTAAACGCATCGAAGACGAGGACTGGGGGTTCTTGTACTCTAATGATGACGTCGGTATTGATTCATTGACGGAATTGTTTGTGGAGAGACTTAGGTGTCATATAGAGAATTCTACAAAGATGAAATCTATTCCACATAAAAAACGAGCCTTAAAGCCTTGGATTACACCGGGTCTTATCAAGTCGATAAATGTAAGGGATACAATGAAATTAAAACTAATTAAACAGCCATATAACACTTTATTAAAAAACAAGTTTAAAGATTATAGAAATAAGTTGAATGAATTGATCAATATCACTAAAACAAATTATTATAAATATAAATTAGAGGAACACAAAAACAATAGTAATAAATTATGGAATGTTATGAGGGAAATTATTGGTAAAAATGCTGACAAAGGAAATAATATCAAAATTGACCCCAATAAATTAAACAATTTTTTCGCAAATGTAGGTAGAGAATATGCTAGTAAAATTCCGGCTATAAATGTAGATTGTGATGAAATATACAACGACCACTTCCCATTAATAAACGAACATTTTACCCTGAATCCTGTTACGAGTGATGAGATGAAATGTATTATAAAAAATTTGAAGAATTCAGCAAGCCCCGGACTAGACCATATCAATAATATTACAATAAAGAAAATATCTACTTGTATTGCAGAACCTTTATGTTTCATCATTAATAAATGCTTTGAGGCTGGTAAATTCCCGATTTGCTTCAAGACAGCCAGAATTAAACCGTTTTTCAAGTCAGGTAACGTTGATCTTCCGGAGAATTATAGACCCATAAGTTTAATCAGTAATCTAGCAAAAATAATGGAGAAAGCAATCAAAGCTAGATTGATGGGTTTTATAAACAATCACAACATAATTCATAGGGATCAATATGGCTTCCAAAGTAACAAAAATACTGAGGATGCTCTGGCCGCCTTTACAAATGAAGTTTCTGAAGCCATGTCTTCCAATAACAACAAATGCCTAGCTATAATGATTGATCTGGCAAAAGCCTATGATACCATACCCCACAATAAATTACTAATAAAATTGGAGAGGTACGGGATTAGAGGACGCCACCTTGAATTATTTAAGAATTATTTAAGTGATCGGACACAATTAATATCTGATAACAACAGTTACAAATCAAATACTACAAAACTTAACGACTTTGGGTTACCACAAGGTACCGTCTTGTCCCCGATTTTATTTTTACTTTATATCAACGACATCTTTAAACTAAATATTGATAGTTCGAAAATAATTTCCTTTGCTGACGATACGGCTGTAATAGTTAAGGACCGCTCATGGTTAGAGACGTACTCGAGAGCAGAAAGAGTAATATCCATTGTTAAACAATGGCTTGATATTAATACATTGAGTATAAATACATCAAAAACTAAATATATTACATTTTCTCCTACAATAGTTGGTCAACCAAATGATGCTATGAATTTAAAAAATACATACAAATTGTGATTTTGAGAAATGGAAGGATTGTGCATGCCCTCAACTAAAAAATGAAAAATCTCTAAAGTATCTGGGCATCATGGTTGATTGTAACCTTAAGTGGGAGCCTCATATAGAATATATTGTAAACGCTTAAAATTTATTTCCTTTATCTTTTATAAAGTCCGTAAAATATTAGACATTAAATTACTTAGGGTCCTTTACTTTGCCTATGTTCAATCGGTGCTGCAATATGGGTTAGTGGTATGGGGAGGAGCGTATGATGTTTTCATGAATAAAATTTTTACATTTCAAAAAATGATAATAAAAGCAATTCTTAATAAGCCAAGGGCTTTTTCTAGTAGTGAAACATTTGCCGAATTTAAAGTGATGACAGTACGTCAAATTTATATAAAGAAACTTCTCTACTATGCATGGATGAGGAAGGATGAATTTACAGTGAATAATAACGTTTCTTTGTATAACCTGAGAGTTACATCTCATAACATTTATAATATTAACTATTCAGATTTGACAATAGTGCGAAGACAATTGGGGTATCTTAGCTCAAAAATAATAAATATCATGCCAAATGCATTGTCAGAATCTCTTTCTAATAGGGGTAGACAGAGGATGGAACAGATAAATAAGTGGGTGATACAAAAATTTTTCTTCGACATCAGTCAAATATTATAATATTACTAGTAATTTATTGTTGAACTTCGATTTTTTGTAGCTTTGATTATTAGTAAATAAATTTTTATATTTATTCTAAACAGCTGATACTCTCACTCAGCGGTCAGGGTTTTGCCCTTGCTGGGTGGTGCCATGTAATTTTAATTTATTTGTAAAATAGCATAATATTAATCTAGAATATTTCTTTTGTAAGTTTTTTTTATTTTGTATTTTGTTTTTATGGGCAATAAAGATGTTGAAAAAAATACCTGTGTCCGTTACAAGATGCAGGAGTTTTTTTGCCTATACTAACATGCCATTGATCAGGTGGTTGGTTGCAGCCAAACAGAGCCCTTCTACTTGCCCCTAGTCTCTCGCAATCCATTATGATAAGCTAGGCAGTCTCTTCACACTGATTACAAAGCCTACACATCTGACGATCCGACTTTTATTTCTGAGTCCAATTTTGTGGAAATATTTCAGTGGCCATGTCCAGTTATCAGAGCAATACAAATTCAAATTCATTTATTGCATGAAATAAATACACAATTGAATATACTTCACAGTTAGTACAATTTCAAATGGATCAACATGTACACTTGTAGGTTGTACTCTATGATCAGATTAAGTATTGTACAATAAATACATAATGATACTAAAGTGAAAAGAAAAGAAAAATTAACATGCATCTCGTCCACGAAGGCTCAAGCCTGTGTGTGGAGAGGCGTCTGTTCTTTATTTAGAATAAAATTTGTGTGGTTTGAGAAGGTTAAAGTAATTCTTGAATACTGAATCCTTGAATAGTTAATTATTGAATGATAATGAGTTTGATCATTATAGAAAAATTACTGAGAGGATGATACACCTCGAGAGCATTGATGCAACCCAATGAAGAACCTGTCACTGGAAAAGTATAAGTTATAAACAATGTATACAAGAAGCTTTAAAGAAGAAAGAAGAAATAAAGAAGAACTAAATGAACAGATGAAAACTGTAATATAATTTGACAACTACAACTTTTAATAACAAAGTTTGATGATGTTTGTTCCGGCTCACTATATATTACATGGCTAAGACATTGTTATAGTAAAGGTACATTCACACTACGTGCAGATTACGGGATCTCAAGTTGATAATAAGTTATAGGTAATTTGAATGAATTATGGCTTCTATGTTTTTCCTACCAATCTCCCTCAATTTTTTTATTTTAATTATTTTTAATATTCTTTCCAAAGAATGGACATTGATATGTCCAAAGCTCCGCCAATTTATGTAGATGCATAACAATATGATTATTATCTGTAGTTATTATATTACAAATTGCTTTTTCATATCATATACAGTTCAATAATTATTTTCTTAGTCTATATTATGTAAATTCATCTATAATTTTGCTGTATTGTAAGCAATTGTATATAAGTGTATAAGCCAGTATATATTGTAATCTACATAAATAAACTACTCAATCAATCAATCATATTTTGATGCGTTTTTATACGCATAAGGTGAACAGTTATGGGCATTACGAAGAGTGGAAGGAATATTTCTGTATAAAATTTGTGCAATATAGGGCCTATAAAAACATTGTATTTGTACAAGGCCTATAAAAACCTATAGACCTATGAGCATAACTAGTTATTTATAGACCTTGGAGCAATCAACTGCTTGACATGACCTCTACCCAACCTCACCAGCCAGCTGGTGTAGTAAGAGCTTGCGTTCAGTTAGTGGTAGAGTTCCCTGGGCAAGTAATAAACTATCATGTGAACTCTCCCAATGAAAACGTTCATGGTAGAGTATTATTTTTTAGTAGAGTAGAGTGGGATAGTACTCTACCACTTGCCCTCTCCCACCACTGCTTCTCACTCTACTCTACCACTACTATGCTAATGAAAAGATGAGAGTCTCGAACTAGTAGGGTAGAGTCGTGCAGTAGGCTATCAATTTTAAGAACATATCAATATGTTGAAAAAAACTACCAGTTTAAGCATATATCAATGCTTTGTGGCTGAAGGGCGATAATGAATGTTCCGTATTGACATTTTTAGGTTAGTTCTATTCACTAGACAACACACTTCACCTTCTATTCTCAATTGTGGTGAAAACATTTACTCGACCAAGTAAGTAGAATAGAGTTAGTATTCCAGTTACTCGACCACTATCTCTAATAGTGAAAACCAGGCATAAAGCATGTTTTTTCGAAATTTATAATCTGATTGTGTTGTTCTTGTATTACTTCCCTTGCCCTATTACCATAGGTAAGGAATGTATTGCTTTCTGAAAAAAAATTAAGGTTCCCCAATTTCTAAATTTC
The DNA here is from genome assembly GCF_014356525.2 of Nilaparvata lugens. Lineage (NCBI taxonomy): Eukaryota > Metazoa > Arthropoda > Insecta > Hemiptera > Delphacidae > Nilaparvata > Nilaparvata lugens. The sequence continues at coordinate 661,979 of NC_052504.1, forward strand.
TATACAAGGTCACCTAAGTCCAAAAAAGTGGTTTTTGGGTAGGCCTATGTGTGTGTTTGAGTGTATGTGCGTCTGTGTACACGATATCTCATCTCCCAATTAACGGAATGTCTTGAAATTTGGAACTTAAGGTCCTTACAATATAAGGATCCGACACGAACAATTTCGATCAAATGCAATTCAAGATGGCGGCTAAAATGGCGAAAATGTTGTCAAAATCAGGGTTTTTTGCGATTTTCTCGAAAACGGCTCCAACGATTTTGATCAAATTTATACCTAAAATAGTCATTGATAAGCTCTATCAACTGCCACAAGTCTCATATCTGTGAAAATTTCAGGAGCTTTACCCCATCTATGCAAAGTTGGATTTTAGATTCCCAATTATCAGGCTTCAGATACAATTTAAACAAAAAAAAATCAAGTGGAAAAGATTGAGCATGAAAATCTCTACAATTAATGTTCAGTAACATTTTCACCTAAAATTTAAAATGAGCTGTAAATTCGAGAAAATGTGATTATTCAATTGCAAACTGTTGGCAACTGTTGATTCTATTAAATCATTCACTATGGAGAGATAGCAGACCTTGTGTGTCTCCAGCGTTATAGTCCTGTCACCAGCTGGCTCAGATCTTAGAATAGTAGACTTGAGATGCGCGTGAACACTAGCGTCAGGTGATCAATTTTCATAACGGCAAGGAAAGTTGTGTGAGTGCGCCACACCAGATTTTTTTATTTGTTTTGTGTATCTTGTGTTGATTTGAATAAAATGATTGATTGATTTCGAGTTGAGAATATTGTAATGTGTTATTGGATTTGCAGACCACTGCATGGTGAGTTTCATCAAGCCGAACCTGCTGGGAAGCAAGAAGGAGTTCACCAATCGGTTCGTGAACCCGATCAACAACGGCCAATTCGCCGACTCGACCGAACGCGACTTCCGCGTCATGAAGCGGCGAGCACACGTCCTGCACAAAATGCTCGATGGACTAGTCCAGGTCAGCATATTCCTTCATTTACACTAGTAGTTCTGCGAACAGTAGACCTCGCTTATGAATACAACTTTCAAATAAATGAGAAAGGTCACGATGAAAGTACAGTATATATTATTTTTTTCCATTGAAAGTGCTAATGACATCTTAGTCGGCATAGTGTTTGTACTCTCACTGCCTGGTTTTTCAGTGCATAATATGTCACGTCTAAAAATAGATCGATAGCATTCCTTCATTATTCCATCAATACTGTGATGGTGATGATATTGAAATTAATTAATTAATTAATTATGGGTTTGTGTTTCCATAGAGATAAATTCATTATGGGTTCATTCGAAAAGTGTAGAATTAGGACTTCAACAATGAGACTTTAGTGATCTTGTAGCTGAATTTTCTGTGTAAATTTTCATCGTGAGAAATTTATTTTTCTGTTGAAGAATAAATTTTCTCACATTAAGATTTTGCTAACTAGGTAGCGTCCGGGAAGACTCCAATTTCATGCAGGGTTGAGGTATTCTCACAGAACTGTATTTCCGTTAGCGATGGATACACGAGTATTTGGGAATATTTCAAACTTGCATTATTTTCCTTTCCCACGGAATTATGCTCGTCACCACGTGGACCGTTGTGTCGTTAGTGGAAGGGGAACATAATTTGCGTGGAAAAAGAGCAGTTCCAATCAAGCCGCGGCCGGAATCAGATAGAAATCTAGAGGTAGCCTCGGGCCTCGAAGGCCCTATTTGAACGTGTTACATGTGGTGAAATACAAGTAGTGTATAAATTTTCAAGATGTTTGATTCGTCCGATTTCGTGAAGTTATTAAAAGTAGTTTGAATTGTGTATGCATTTTATTGTTTATCAACAACGTAATGTAGAGAAAGGTTTCAGTCGTGATGAGATTAATAGTTCTAAAGATAGCGAGTGCCATTATAATGTCTTGCTCATGTTTTAGAAACCCAAATTGACCGAGTCCCTAATTATATTCATTTAGTAGAAAATTGAGTAAGTCCACGCTACCTTCGTAAACAAACTACCAGAGATCAGAGTTAGCAAAATCTTACAGGCGGTTTTTTTTTGTCATAGAATGTGTAATAAATTGTTGCAGCTTATTTGTTGTTCAATTTCAAATTAAATTGACTCATTGAATAAAATTTAGAAATTGATCAGAATGTAAAAAGATTGTTATTAACTAAGTCCCATGACTCGCCCTTTTGAATTAGAGCGGCACAATTTCTATTCAAAAAAAATGAGAGCCAACGTTTTTACTTGGATTTATTGTAGACAAGATTTACTCTTAACATATTGTTAATGCAATGATCTTTCATTTTGAAAATAATAAAAATTCTACTCTACTAGCTCTAAACTGTTTTTATTAGCATGGTAGTGGTAGAGTAGAGTGAGAAGCGGTGGTGGGGAAGGCACGTGGTAGAGTACTATCCCACGGTGTTCCTCATTCTACTCTACCAAAAACTAGTATGACTCTACTCTACCATGAACGTTTGTGATTGGGAGAGTTCACAAGATAGTTAGCACTTGCCCAGGGAACTCTACTACTAACTCTGCTAATGAAAACCAGGCTATTGCCAACAGTTCTCTACTTGTGACACAGTAGTTGCGCTCTGGTTTTGACAGCACCTTATCTTTTGTCGAAGCCTGTGTGTTGTGGCCGATTGAGAATTTGAATGCGTGACTGTTTGTATGATGCAGCGTCGCGACTACAACGTGCTGACGCCGTATCTGCCGCCGAAACAGGAGTATGTGCTGTCGATTCGCCTCACCGATCTGCAGGTGAAACTTTACGAACGCTTCCTCTACAACAAGGGCACCATCACGAAGGGACAGAAAGTGAGGCTGTTGGCCGACTTCCAGCTGTTGAGTCGCGTCTGGACGCATCCGCTAGCACTCAAGTACAACCTCGAGCGACAATTGAAAAAGGTAATGCATACAAAATGAAAATTCGGCCAGAATCGTGTCCCCAAAGACCTTGAAGAAGTATAGACCCACAATGCCTATGCCTTCCCAATGCTAGCTCTCACTCGAGATTGAAGGCTGCCATTGAGTATTTTAGCTCGAGATATTATACATATTTGTAATATTATAGATTGCAAAGGATTTGGTATGTAATAATCTTCCAGGTTGTCCCCTCGATGGCCGATTTCAATTCCAAGTACGACACTAGCGCTGCATGTAAGTCTATGCCTCTTTAAGGTCTTTGCGTATCCCCAAAATCCGATATCTTGAAAGAAAGTCAATCCAGCCAGTGCCGCCTTGAGTGGCAATGATTTAGCTAGTTCTTCGGTCTCAAGTTTATCAGCTGTTCAACTTTGTCGCCTTGTCAAAAAGTAGCTTGTATCAGAATAATTATTTATAAAAGTTTTTCCAATCACTGAATTAATAATAATCATCATTCAGTATACTACTGTATTACAAATATTATGAGATTACATTAGTAATACTAATTAATTAATTAATAATAACTATTGATAAATTAGTATATTATTAGATATTAATAATAATTGTTTATTGCCAAAATAATACATGTTAACATTTCATAGTATACTAGCTTACCCGGCGAACTTCGTACCACCAAAAGTCAAAGTATCTGATGTCACACTTGACTTGATTTAGTGAATCATGAAATTTATCTGACAATCAATATTTTCATTTACATCTCAATACGGACTTGCTAAGTGCTTACAACTACCGTTTTAATACCAGTAAACAATTTTATCACAGAGTGACGTGTTTATTACAGCTGGTAAGTTTAGATGCTAAATAATATTATCACAACATGATCTTTAATCATGATGATCTTCCTGTTCTACGTTTGCCACTCGGCCGACAATTTCGAAAACATAGGTATTTAAAATGGATCAATATATAATTATCATTAGCCCCCTATTAAAATTTCTAGTCAGAAACCATCCCCAATATTTACACAACATATTCCCAATGTTTCATGCCGTCTGTCAAGTAGTGTTCGAGTCTATAGGTAACTAACAAACTCACAGACTTTCATTTTTATGTATAGAGATATAGGTAGTATAAAATCATTCTATTAATTTCTTAGAGATAATTCGATAATGGAAAACAAAATTAAAACAAAACAATTTGAATACACTATTGGCATCTCCCAGCAAAGGAAAAATCCTGTCCGCTGAGTGAGAGTATCAATTTTTATTCAATACTTCAGTTTGAATAATGTGTTTTGAAATTAGGGGTGAATTCAATTTCTACCAAGTGCGCGGTCTTGGTGCCATGTAAAATGCATTGGTAATATAGGAAGTTTCCTTTTTGTATGTATTGTGTGGTAATGATAAGGTTAGGTTAGATGGTACAATCTCAATATGAGTCACATGAGCTAATGCTATGCTTATTACATTACGCGTCCCGTAGCTTTGCATCCGTGAAACGGCATATAGGCAAGGTATGGTTCGCGGGGTAATATTCACGGCTTTACCAAAACATCAGGCTTCAGTGACTCCTGGATGGTGGACTAGTGGCTCCCTAGACACAGAGACTCGGTGTACCTATAGTGAGGTGGACCAGGCCTCGTTGTGGAACACTATCACCATAGAGAAACGATAGCGTAAGTAGATATACCATGGTATAGGGAGTTTATGTCGCAACTTTTACTGTTATCCCAAGCCGATAGTTCACGTAGTTCTTTCCCATGCAGCTGTGTGACGCTGGTAGTCTCTCAAATTGTGCCGTTCATACACTATCACCCCAACAAAAAAGTAAAAATTGACAATGATCGACAGTAATAGGCTTGAGATAACAGTAAAAGTTGCGACATAAATTCCCTATACCATGGGATATCTACTTACGCTATTGTTTCTCTATGCTATCACTATGGACGTGGTCGGCAGCTTACCAGGGTACACCTTGTCCTTGCATCTGGCCACCAAACCAACACAAACCAATCATTAAACACTAGTAAACTAGTAGTTCTGTGAACAGTAGACCTCGCGCAGTTATAAACCGCAGCCTCCTCTTATACTGTCCATCAGAGTAAATCGTGTCAGCGAGATATCGGTGTGAAAACGGCTAATGGCTGTTGGGGCTGGTGTATCAAAAATGCTGACATCAAAAGCTAATCTCCTTCAAGACATACTGGCAACAGGACAGCCCGAGTTCAAAGCAGAGAAAGTTCGAGAGACAATACTATGTTATTTTAGTTATTAATTGCATGCGTTATTGCAAGCAATCAATAGTTCATTTAATAGTGCATAAAAATTGCATTCAATGAGGCATGCAATTTATAGTCTACACAGCAAATGATTTTTTAACAAAGTTACATTGAGATATTGAATTGCATACGTCATGGCATGCAATTTATAATCAACTCGACAGCTGATTTATGATTAATAATTCTATAGTCTGATTTTTACTCTAATATTGGCGTATGAAGGAGGCTCCTTTTTCCTTTTATATTATCCTTGAAATGCAAAATTTCCAAAAACCTTGTATATACGTCGACGCGCAATTTAAAAAGGAACATACCTGTCAAATTTCATTAAGATCTATTACCGCGTTTCGCCGTAAATGCACAACATATAAACATTTGAACATTAAGAGAAATGCCAAACCGTCAACTTGAATCTTAGAAATCACTTCGCTCGGTCAATAAATTTTAAAAAATATATAGAAAATCATCATTAGACACTATAGTGAGATCCACGTTATAATGGCAGTGGAGAAAGATAGGAGAAAAACGTTGCCGATTATCTGTCTTGTCAATGGAGGGTAACTGGTACAGGTTTATTGATGTAATATTAACGGTTCATTTTCGTTTAAAATTATCAATATTATATTTTATCAAGCAGGAAATTATATTTTTAATTAATTTCATAATTAAGATGAAATATTTTGTTAATTAATTATTAATTCTACATTGTTAAAAGACGATCTGGCAACAGAGCAAAGCGAGATAGAGATAGCGCTATCAGCTTTGTTGAATGATAGACAAGGATAGCAATGTCATTGCTAATCGAACACTGCCGTTATATCGTGGACCTCACTATAAGATAGGATGATTGACAGTGAATTGTTTATTGTGTTGTTTGGGTGAATCTATGACTTTTATTGGTGGTGAATTGATTGTCAAATCAAATCAAATACTTATTTATTTATCATTGCATTCATACAATATAAATAGTGTCACAATAATCAGTTTAGGAAGTCTTGTATACAATATGGGCTGATTGAAATTATATATTTTTTTAATTCTTTCTGCATTATCCTTCTCTCTGATATTGATTGGCAACCGATTGAAAAACTTAGCTCCCATGTTGGAGGGGCGTTTTTCAAAGAATTGCCTCCTATGTTGTTGAAGTGCACACGTTCTTGTTGAGCGGGTATGATATTGATGATTGAAGATCAGCTGTTCAGATTGAAAATATTGATGATTGTTTAGGCAGAGAACGAGGAGAGAAGTGATGACAGTGCTGGCTCGCTGAAGGACTTTGTGGTGGACAGCAGCAGTGAAGATGAGACCTCCACGTCACAGTCGGACAATGAGGCGGAGTCGACCAAGCCGTCGGCCAAACGGGTCACCAGGGCTAACAAGAACAGTGGTGAGCCAGCTCAATGCTTCCTCTTCTTCTTCTTCTTGAAAAATTGCATTTCAAATGCCATTATGCTGATTTCTAATTTTTCTCACAATATTATTTGTAACGGTGGGGAGAATTATAATAGTAAGGTAGCGGTGACACTTCCACTAAATATGTAACGGGGGAAAGAAAAAACTATATGTAATATGTTTTGGTGGTTATAAGATAAAACAAAAGGTGGACAATCTACTATATAATTTAATAAGTCTTTAACATATATTTAAATTTAAACAAATCAAGATTAATTTATTATAAGAAAACAATATTAAAATGAAATTAATGGGGAAACTACTCGCTGCTGCTAAAGATACAATCTTTGTGGTTATGGAAAATATAAAAAAGAAAACTCAAAAAGGATAACACCTACCTTTTGAAGATGGCTTCCCCCTTTGGCATTCACTGGTTGAAACGTGACGTTAATTATTAGTTGAAAAATCAAAATAACTGATCTAATGAAATGAGTCTTATTCAATAATACAATTCTCTTTAAACTGCCCGAACTGCGACAGGAAAACTGTGTTATAAAACAAGAGCAAAATCTATCCTTTTCACCAGAACAGCCGGACTTTACTCACAGTCCTAACGAACGAACTCTGCCCAAAAGCTAAATTTTGGGTATTAATATAAACTCAGTCAATGCCAAACATGAAAGCCATTTCAAGTAAATATTTTTATCTATCGCACAAGCGGCACGTTTGTTATTAGAAACAGAATTAACATAATTGAATTTACAAATAATTGTATTTACGTAATTCAAACGTAATTGAATTACGTTTGAGAAGCTAACGTTAATATTGACAACAAATAAAATAAACAATCTTTCTGTCGATGACAAAGATTGTTCAATTACAAAATACTGTTCATTGAACTTTTAATTTAAAAACTCTAAAATCCTAATCAATATGAGATAAATATATGATTCATATATATATATATATATATATATATATATATATATATATATAGAGAGAGAGAGAGAGAGCTTAACAGAAAAACACTTTTAAGTTTTATAATATAAATATAAACAGGATACACACGACACGACGGATAGATTAAAAACTTACATTTAAACGAGAATTTTCGGGGAGCTGGGCCCCCTTTGTCAATCAACCAGGAAGTCTGGTTGAAGTCTTCCTGGTTAATTGACAAAGGGGGCCCAGCTCCCCGAAAATTCTCGTTTGAATGTAAGTTTTTAAGTGTTTTCAATCTATCCGTGTCGTGTGTATCCTGTTTATATATATATATATATATATTATATATATATATTATATATATATATATATATATATTATATATATATATATTTGCCAGCCATGTACTTTCTGGAGGTCATCACATATGTTAGTAAAAATTGGAGGAAATTCTCATCCGTAGTACTTGATCATTCCTACAATACGAGCAGGGGTGGCTCGATCCCCGGCACATATTTTTATTGATTCAATGATACAAAATTATTATGTAAAATAATTTGGGGGAAGATCAACAGACACAGCCCAAAACTGTTCCTCCTCCGAATTTTGATTCAATAAAATAGTCCAGAAAATAAATAGGTTATGTTTCCTTCACTTTACAAAATTTTTGTCTAATTTTCTCACCAAACACTTGAAACAATAAAATTTGAACTCAGAAAGATTAAGATCCGAATTGAAAACAAAATTCCTTCTACTTAGCACTCAAAACTGTAAAATAAATATTAATTTGAAATATTTTGTTCCGAAAATTAAAACAATCTTCTCCACTAGAAGCACAGATGATCTATTTGACATAGACATCTGGAGAAAGGCCCACACTATTGCGCAATAAAAATAATCAATAGACACAATTTTAAAGATTTCTCCAACTTTCCAAAGATGATCAAAAGGGAAAAGGGAATTTCTGTCAAAAAGAGCGCCATAAACAGTGGCGGATGTTTGGATGTCTTGAGGGAAGAAAATTAAATATCATTGAATCAATTAAGAATGAACATTTCCTTTAAATTAGCTGAAATTGATCGATTTTCTTGGACGGGGTGCTCCTGGAGGTGGAGGCAGTGTTGTTTTTGACGTCTCCTCCTTGCATAATATTATTGATTGTGACGATTCAATATTGCGAAGCTTGTCTTTTTTATGCAACTCTCTGAATAAATTCTATTATATTAAGCGAGCAATTTCTGTATATATCTGGTTATTTTTATAACTGGTTATTTTTATATCTGGTTATTTTTATATCTGGTTATTTATGTTTTACGGATCTCGAAAACTGCTCTAACGATTTTCACGAAATTTGGAACATAGTAGATTTATGATATAAAGATTCGATTGCACTAGGTCTCATTCTTTGGAAAACTCGCTGAACGACATTTAAAGGATAATTCATCCTTGTAAAACAGATGATAATTTCGTCGTCTTACGATAACAGAAGATGCGTGTGCCTGTGTGGGAGAGAGACAGAATTATTTCCAGCTGTGTAATCATATTCAATCAGCGAGAAATTTATCTAGCTAGGCAATTTTTATCGATTTGATCAACATAATCTGATTTGTTGACATGACATGATAATCCTCCTAAACTAGTGTATATCATAATTTTCAAAGTTGATCATTATTTGACAATTTCAAGTGATTAGTGATTGTTATTTCTTATTCAATTTGGTTTGTATATAATCTAAATTATATTTTTTTTGTTTTCAAATGTTTGAGCAGAAAATTGAACCTGGATTCAAGTGTATGGAACATAACCCACTTTCTGGACTATTTATAGTGTATAAATCGAAAATTCGGGAAAAACAGTTTTGGGCTGTGCCTGTTAGTACTTCCCCAAACACTTGAAACAATAAAATTGACAATAATCGGCTTGAGTTAACAGTAAAAGTTGCGACATAAACGCCCTATACTATGGGATATCTACTTACGCTATTATTTCTCTATGGTATAACTCCCTGCTAGCGACCTACCATAGCTATCTCATGTATTTCATTCATTACAGTTTGATATTCTGGGGTGGCTATGACACACACCTTGGGGTCTTCAGGAGGCAGAAAAGGGCTCTGAGAATAATCTTCAACCTCAGTGCCCGAACATCCTGTAGGCCTTATTTTGTGTGTGAGAGAGAGAGAGAATCACACACTGAATTCACTTTGCCAGCCATGTACTTTCTGGAGGTCATCACATATGTTAGTAAAAATTGGAGGGAATTCTCATCCGTAGTACTTGATCATTCCTACAATACGAGCAGGGGTGGCTCGATCCTCGGCATATATTTTTATTGATTCAATGATACAAAATTATTATGTAAAATAATTTGGGGGAAGATCAACAGGCACAGCCCAAAACTGTTCCTCCCCCGAATTTTGATTCAATAAAATAGTCCAGAAAATAGGTTATGTTTTCTTCACTTTACAAAATTTTGTCTAATTTTCTCACCAAACACTTGAAACAATAAAATTTGAATTTAGAAAGATTAAGATCCGAATTGAAAACAAAATTCCTTCTACTTAGCACTCAAAACTGTAAAATAAATATTAATTTGAAATATTTTGTTCCGAAAATTGAAACAATCTTCTCCACTAGAAGCACAGATGATCTATTTGACATAGACTTACACATCTGGAGAAAGGCCCACACTATTGCGCAATAAAAATAATCAATAGACACAATTTTAAAGATTTCTCCAACTTTCCAAAGATGATCGGAAGGAAAAGGGAATTTCTGTCAAAAAGAGCGCCATAAACAGTGGCGGATGTTTGGATGTCTTGAGGGAAGAAAATTAAATATCATTGAATCAATTAAGAATGAACATTTCCTTTAAATTAGCTGAAATTGATCGATTTCTTCGACGGGGTGCTCCTGGAGGCAGTGTTGTTTTTGACGTCTCCTCCTTGCATAATATTATTGATTGTGACGATTCAATATTGCGAAGCTTGTCTTTTTTATGCAACTCACTAAATAAATTCTATTATATTAAGCGAGCAATTTCTGTATATATCTGGTTATTTTTATAACTGGTTATTTTTATATCTGGTTATTTATGTTTTACGGATCTCGAAAACTGCTCTAACGATTTTCACGAAATTTGGAACATAGTAGATTTATGATATAAAGATTCGATTGCACTAGGTCTCATTCTTTGGAAAACTCGCTGAACGACATTTAAAGGATAATTCATCCTTGTAAAACAGATGATAATTTCGTCGTCTTACGATAACAGAAGATGCGTGTGCCTGTGTGGGAGAGAGACAGAATTATTTCCAGCTGTGTAATCATATTCAATCAGCGAGAAATTTTATCTAGCTAGGCAATTTTTTATCGATTTGATCAACATAATCTGATTTGTTGACATGACATGATAATCCTCCTAAACTAGTGTATATCATAATTTTCAAAGTTGATCATTATTTGACAATTTCAAGTGATTAGTGAGTGTTATTTTGTTATTCAATTTGGTTTGTATATAATCTAAATTATATATTTTTTTGTTTTCAAATGTTTGAACAGAAAATTGAACCTGAATTCAAGTGTATGGAACATAACCTACTTTCTGGACTATTTATAGTGTAAAAATCAAAATTCGGGAAAAACAGTTTTGGGCTGTGCCTGTTAGTACTTCCCCAATCATTTCAAAGAATTGTGTTCGGTTTATCAAAAGTCAATAAATAACGAGCGAAGCTCGGTGCCCCGATATTAAAATTTGATTTGATACGGTTATTAAAAATGGCATTTTAAATGGTATTATTGTCAGCATGAGATGATGTGAAACATTATTTGCATTTTCAGACGACGATGTGGTTGAAGTTGAAGATGACCCGGAAAAGATGGCAGTTGCCACTAGGGATGCCTGGTGGTCGGACCTGGTCGAGTCGCACCACTTTGACGAAATCGCAACCAGCTCCAAGCTCATTCTGCTCTTCGACTTCCTCAAGAAGTGCGACGAAATTGGCGACAAAGTGTAAGTGACCACCCCACCCCACCTCAATAGTGATTAACATCTTCGAATGTATCAAATCATGGTGTTGTGTATCATCAAGTTGAAATGATACTATAAATCAAAATAGAAATTTAAGTAACCTACCCTTTTTAAATCATTGTTTACTCACAAAATGTTTCAGCTATATTATGCCATTGTCAAGTGATTGAATAAATTACTAAATCCAATATGTAAATACTAAATTATGGTAATAAAAGTGGAAACTGAAGGTTGAAGAAGAATTTCATATTTATGCGGCGGCAAAATTAAACAGAGATAGAATAATAAATTCAATATAAAAAAATTCTATAAAATTTAAATCAAAAATTTATAATCTTATAGTGAGGTCCACGTTATAATGGCATTGGAGGAAGATAGCAGAACAACGTTGTCGATCCTCAGTCTTGTCAATGCCTTCTATAGACGGTAGCTGATACAGGTTTATTGATGTAATATTAACTGTTCATTCTTGTTTAAAATAATCAATTATATTTTATTAAGCAAGACATTTTATTTTTCAATAATTTCATAATTGAGAATAAATATTCTGTTAATTATTAATTCAACATTGTTGAAAGACGATCTGGCAACAGAGCAAAGCGAGAAAGAGATAGCGCTATCTGCTTTGTTGAATGATATACAGGGACAGCAATACCATTGCTAATAGAATACTGCCATTATAACGTGGACCTCGCTATAGTTTATAAAATCATATGAATGTGAGTTCTTAATGCCTATAGTGAGGTCCACGTTATAATGGCAGTATTTGATTAGCAATGGTATTGCTGTCCCTGTCTATCATTCAACAAAGCGGATAGCGCTATCACTTTCTCGCTTTGCTTTGTTGCCAGATCGTCTTTCAACAATGTAGAAATATAATTAATTAATAAAATATTCAATCTCAGTCATGAAACTTTTTTACTATCGAAGTTCTAGACTTTGAACAGATGGAGTCAGAAAATTAGCTCTTCGTAACGGGGCTTAGTTGCAGTTTTTATGACAATCTTTACTTTCTCATTTCTATAATTGGAAACGATTTTGCTTGACGAAATGAAACATTCCTAAATAATTCAAATTAGCTATACCTTACACTATTTTCTCTTTATTTTATTTTGTGTTCAATTTTCTAGTTTCTCGAAATTCAATTAAAATTTGGACTGCGACTGCGCCCAGTCTCGTAAAGCTAATTTTCTGACTCCAACTGTTTAAAGTCTAAAAATTAGCTAAGTCCAGAGCTCTGAAACCGGCCCTAAATTTTCCTCTTTCAGATTAAGATATCTATTATTGTGATAGCTGTATTGATAAATAAAAATGATTGATTGTTTATATGTTTATATGTTGCGCATTTACGGCGAAACGCGGTAATAGATTTTCATGAAATTTGACAGGTATGTTCCTTTTTTAATTGCGCGTCGACGTATATACAAGGTTTTTGGAAATTTTGCATTTCAAGGATAATATAAAAGGAAAAATGAGCCTCCTTCATACGCCAATATTAGAGTAAAAAATTGCATGGTTGCCTGTAAAGTCGGTATACGGGCGAAAGTTTTACGTGACAACGACTTTGAGTGGTAAAATAATTTCAATGTGAATATAGTAGGATGAAATAATAGTAACAATTTAAAACATTTATTTATACAAAGAATTATATTTAAAACATTAATTTATACAAAGAATCTTGCACTGAACCACAACATTGTGATTACTACTACATAACCTATTCACTTATGCATGATTATGTGATTATGCATTATTGTGATTACTACAACATAACCTATTCACTTATTCACCTAAGCAGGCGCAGTCGCAGGAGATTGCTGGCGGCGCCTGCGCAGGTTGACTGCTCCGTTTCACCCTCTCTCTCTCCAGGTGAATGCTTTCGGGTTGCTGCTGCGTTGCTCGCCACTGCTCCTATTCGTGCTCTTTCCAGACGACCGTGAACCGAAACGAACGCTCTCACTCGCTCTCATTGTGAGCGCATAACGCGGAGCGTAACGCAGTTTCTTGAAGTGTCACCCGGCAAACCAATTTATAAGACGTTGTCACGTCAAAATCAGACTATAGAATTATTCATCATAAATCAGCTGACAAGTGATTACACAGATGTGTGGAGAAGCCAGTCTATTGCTGTATTTCCATACAGTAGGGTTTATAGTTTCAATCAGGTACTTGTGGATGAGAATACTGCGATAGGTCTACTGTTCACAAAACTACTAGTAGATCTCAGATTAGTAGAACTAGTAGAACTACTACTGTGAACAGTAGACCTCAATAATAATATAGAATGACCTCAGAGTTTTCAGATCGCAACTGATCAATTTCAGGACCTCTGACATGACCTAACGCCTGTTTTTAAGCAGGGGACCGACGAATTAAGATGTGTTTGATTTGTTGTTTCAGTTTGGTGTTCAGCCAATCGCTGTACTCGCTGGACCTGATCGAGCACTTCCTGAGTGAGATGGACGATGCCACCCAGAGGGGTGATGAGGGTGGTGAGGGGGCTGACCCCCTGCTCGGACATCGAGGCAGATGGTTGAGGGGCCGCGACTACTTTCGGCTGGACGGCTCCACAAAGGGCGAGAATCGGTCGGCATGGATAAAGAGCTTCAATCGCGAGTCAAACACAAGGTACGTATTGGCCACATTCAATAAGGTGAGTACACATTTACGCGCCGCGAACATGAGCAATTCACTTTTAATCAACTGATGCCAAGCTTTTTATATCTGTATCTTACCGTTTCTGTAAAAATACAGATATAGTCAGCTGATTAAAAGTGAATTGCTCATGTTCGCGGCGCGTATATCTGCACGCACCTATAGATAGCACAAGAAGATATGCCATGGTATAGGGCGTTCATGTTACAAATTTCACTGTCAACTTAAGCCGATAGTCCTATAGTGAGGTCCACGTTATAATGGCAGTGTTTGATTAGCAATGGTATTTCTATCCTTGCCTATCATTCAACAAAGCGGATAGCGCTTTCTCGCTTTGCTATGTTGCTAGATCCTCTTTTAACAATGTAGAATTAATAATTAATTAACAAAATATTTCATCTTAATCATGAAAATTCTCTATGAAATTATTGAAAAATATAATTTCTTGCTTAATAAAATATAATTGTTTATTTTAAAAGAGAATGAACAGTTAATATTAAATGAATGACAAGACAGAGGTTCGGCAACGTTGTTCTATCTTTCTCCACTGCCATCATAACATGGACCTCACTATAGTAGCTGTTTTACTTTCCTTGCCCTATTAGGTACCATAGGTAAGGAAAGTATTGCTTTCCAAAATAAAATCTGGTGTGGCGCACTCACACAACTTTCCTTGCTCATATTTGAAACTACGATCAAACTTCTGTATATGTGTATATATAATTATTGTTTTCAGAGTACTTTTTCCTTAGTGTAAATTGTGAAATTCGATTATTTTTTAGTCGTAATTTTTTTAAAGTCGTCAAAACAGCTGTTCTACAGATGAAATATCTCGACAATGTGTTATTTTTATGAACTGCGCTACCTACCTACCTCATGCACGAGAAGGAGGTTACTAAGTCCATTTCTCAAGGATGGGGTGGACCCCCCATTAGTTTCCCAGAGAGGAGAATCATGCCAGTTGATAGAGCTGATAAAAAGCTATCCATTTAATAAATTTGAAGAAAATCGTTACAGCCGTTTTCGAGAAAACCGTGAAAAACATGGTTTTTTAGTAATTATCCGCCATTTTTCTCGAGAATATTACGCAGCTCCTGCAATTTTCCCAGAAATGAGACTCATGTCAGTTGATAGAGCTTATAAATAGCTATCCATGGTATAAATTTGAAGAAAATCGTTAGAGCTGTTTTCGAGAAAACCGTGAAAAACATGGTTTTTTAGTAATTATCCGCCATTTTTCTCGAGAATATTACGCAGCTCCTGCAATTTTCCCAGAAATGAGACTTATGTCAGTTGATCGGGCTCATAAATAGCTATCCATGGTATAAATTTAAAGAAAATCGTTAGAGCCGTTTTTGAGAAAATCGTGAAAAACATGGTTTTTTAGTAATTATCCGCCATTTTTTCCGCCATCTTGAATTGAATTTTATTGAATTTCTTATTGTCGGGTCCTCATGGTATAAGGACCTTAAGTTTAAAATTTCAAGTCAATCGGTTAATTAGGAATGGAGTTATCGTGTTCACAGACATACACACATACACACACACACACACACACACACAGACCAACACCCAAAAATCATGTTTTTGGACTCAGGGGACCTTGAAACGTATAGAAAACTTGAAATTGGGGTACCTTAATTTTTTTTGGAAAGCAATACTTTCCTTACCTATGGTAGTAGGGCAAGGAAAGTAAAAATTTAAGGTACCCTAATTTTATGTTTTCTATACGTTTCAAGGTCCCCTGAGTCCAAAAACATGATTTTTGGGTGTTGGTCTGTGTGTGTGTGTGTGTGTGTGTGTGTCCCCTGAGTCCAAAAACATGATTTTTGGGTGTTGGTCTGTGTGTGTGTGTGTGTGTGTGTCCCCTGAGTCCAAAAACATGATTTTTGGGTGTTGGTCTGTGTGTGTGTGTGTGTCTGTGAACACGATAACTACATTCCTAATTAACCGATTGACTTGAAATTTTAAACTTAAGGTCATTATACCTTGAGGATCCGACAGTAAGAAATTCAATAAAATTCAATTCAAAATGGCGGATAATGGCTAAAAAAAACATGTTTTTCACGGTTTTCTCGAAAACGGCTCTAACGATTTTCTTCAAATTTATACCCTAGATAGCTATTTATAAGCCCTATCAACTGACATGAGTCTCATTTCTGGGAAAATTGCAGGAGCTCCGTAATATTCCTGAAAAGAATGAATTTTGTTGAATTTCTATCACGATTTTCTCAAAAATGACTTGACCGATTTTTTTTCAAATTCATACCCCGTATATCAGCTCCATTAACTGACATGAGTCTCCTCCCTGAGAAATTGTCAGGGGGTCCACCCCATCCTTGAGAAATTTACTTTGTAACCTCCTTCTCGTGCGTGAG
The DNA here is from genome assembly GCF_014356525.2 of Nilaparvata lugens. Lineage (NCBI taxonomy): Eukaryota > Metazoa > Arthropoda > Insecta > Hemiptera > Delphacidae > Nilaparvata > Nilaparvata lugens. The sequence continues at coordinate 678,556 of NC_052504.1, forward strand.
GTAGGTAGGTAGGTAGAGCAGCTTATTCAAAAGAACACTTGTCGATATTCTATTTGTAGAACAGCTGTTTTGACAACTTTTAAAAAATCCTCAAATTTCATCATTCAAACAAAGGAAAATGTACTCTGAACACAATAACAATAGTATAATCGTAGTTTTAATTATTTAGCCGCCAATCGGCATAATGTTATTCCCCTAAATTATCCTCGTTAATGAGGCTTATAGACCATTGAGCAAGGAAAGTTGTGTGAGTGTACCACACCAGATTTTTTGGTGAAGCTATATGACACTGGTAGTTTCTTATACTGAGTCGCTTCTACAGTCTCACCCGGCCAAAACAGTAACAGTAGACAGTAGTCAACAGTAATCGGCTTGAGTTAACAAAAAATCGGCTTGAAATTTGGAACACATGGGATATCTTCTTATATTATTTTCTCTATGATTATAGATAGACATTTCAATAGATAGTTGGCCAGTTCTCTAATATTGGCTGTTCTGCTATCTGTCGAATAGTCATTGATTCGCAAAAGAAACGACTCGGCAACAGTGCCGAGGTAGAACAGGATAGAGCTGCTTTGTCAAATGATGGACAAGGATAGCGAACCGTTGTTAATGAGGTGCGTTGACCTGATAACGTGCGTCTCACTATGCGAGTGTACAGTACGCATCCCGTACAGTAAGCATCCGTGACTTTGAAACAGCATATAGGCAAGGTATGGTCGCGGAGTAATATTCACTGATTTGCAAAAAAATCAGCTACAGAGACCCTAGATCCCTAGATGTAGGGATCCCTAAAGAGCTTCCTTGAAGGAAGCCAACAATGGAAAGAGCATGTTAACGAATGTCAGCTGGTAGGCTGTGTTGTGCTGAAAGTACGTAACTCCAAAAAGCTCCTTTTGTATCTTTTCGGATGCAACACCTTGCTTTTGATACGATACAAAAGAGCATTGGTTGCTTATGAAAAGATACATTTAGGGCCGATTTCTGAGCTCGGGATTTAGCTAAGTCTTAAGGTGCGTACAGACTTTCGCTCTGCTCCGCAACCGAACGTCACTCCAGCAGAGCGATTGATGATAGACCGGCGAGCAACAGTGGTTCGACCGGGGAACGCGAGAAGATCTAACATCTTCCGTAACGTTCATGATGGGGGCGTGGGCGGAGCGACTGTGGTTCGATGGTGGTACGAGGGAGGAGCGTGCTCGGTGCGGGTTGGAAGCGCGAATATGTGTACGCAGCTCTAGACTTTGAACAGCTGGAGTCAGAAAATTGGTTTTCCAAAACGGGGCGTAGTCGCAGTCATTTTCATAGTCACGTTTGAATTAAATTTCGAAAAACTAGAAAATTGAACACAAAATGAAATAAAGAGAAAATAGTGTAAAGTTTCAGCTATTTTGAATTATTTAGGAATGTCTAATTTCGTCAAGGAAAAACGTTTTCAATTATAGAAATGAGAAAATAAAAACTACGACTACTGTTATAAAAGCTGCGACTACGCACCGTTTTGAAAGCCAATTTTCTGACTGCAGCTGTTTAAAGTTTAGGACTTGGCTAAATCCCGAGCTCGGAAAGCGGCCCTAAAGCTTCTTGTGTTTCTTTTCGGATGCAACAAGAGAGCATCGGTTGCTTATGGAAAAATACATTTTCAAAAAAATCAGATCGAATAGCTTTTTATTCACAAAAACATAATACAAATTTATAAAATCAATTAAAACATTTAACAGTGAATACTCTCCACGAAGACTTGTGTCTGTGAGTGGAGAGTGAGTTCTTTCAAAAATGTTGTATGTTTTTGAACGGTTAGTAGTGTAGTGTAGTGGCCCTCCAGGCTCTGAACTGTATGTGTTTATCGTTTGCAGAGCCCGTTTGTTCCTGATCTCGACGAGAGCGGGAGGCCTGGGCATCAACTTGACGTCCGCCAATCGTGTGATCATCTTTGACGCGTCGTGGAATCCCTCTCAGGACATCCAGAGCATTTTCCGCGTCTACCGCTTCGGCCAGCGCAAGCCCTGCTACATCTATCGATTCGTTGCTCAGGGCACCATGGAGGAGAAGGTTTGTACAATCACACTATAATGAGGTCCACGTTATAATGGCAGTGGTGAAAGTTAGGAGAACAACGTTGCCGATCCTCTGTTGTTTTTCGTTGACCTTCGCGTGTATATTTAACAATCAGTTTTATAATATATGCAAAATTTTAGTTATATAATTTAAATGATTGACAAGCCCATATACCCCTTTGAGAGAAGATCAGTGGCTGCTAAATTATCTATGTCTGTCTGCCATTATAACGAGTACCTCTCAATAGAACTATTGAAGTATAGTGAGGTCCACGTTATAATAATAATGACTGGAGAAAAATAGAAAAAAACGTATCTGATCCTCTGCCCTGTCAATGCCTTCTATAAACGGTATCTGATACAGGTTTATTGATGTAATATTAATACTGCTCATTCTCGTTTAAAATAATCAATTATATTTTATTATGCATGAAATTATATTTTTCAATAATTTCATAATGAATTTTCATAATTAAGATGAAATATTTTGTTAATTAATTTTATTCTACATTGTTGAAAGACGATCTGTCAACAGAGGAAAGCGAGAATGAGATAGCATTATCCGTAGCTGATACAGGTTTATTGATGTAATATTAACTGTTCATTCTACTTTAAAATAATCAATTATATTATTAAGCAAGAAATTATATTTTTCAACATTTTCATAATATTAACATGAAATTATTTTGCTAATTAATTATTGATTCTACATTGTTAAAAGACGATCTGGCAACAGAGCAAAGCGAGAATGAGATAGCGTTATCCGCTTTGTTGAATGATAGACAAGGATAGCAATGACATTGCTAATCAAACACTGCCATTATAACGTGGACCTCACTATAGCAATTTATACAACAACATATACAGAGTGAGTCATATGTATGGGAACCCTTCATAAAATGTATGTATGTATTCAGGGCTACTTATTTTTATATAATAAAATATCATTATAGACCCTTTTTTGAAAATGTTTCAATATAAAATAGTATATTAAAAACACAAACCTTATTGAAGAGAACCCTTCAATAAGCTGGAGACTGTTTTAGATATAATAATGTAACTCTCAGGATAAGTTATTGGTCGAATACTCTACCTTTTGACGTACAACTAAATTTCAACACCTCATAAGGGGGTGACTTGGGGTTGTAAATCAAATATTTTAAATGTGAACACCCATTGTTTGGTACAGCATTTTAAAGGTCTTTACAAAACAAGAAAGGCATCAATAGAAATGTACTATGATTCTTGTATCCAAAATGGGGGGCTGAATAAAGCTCGAGTTTTTAAAGAAATGAATGGTGAAGTCATGAAACTTAGAAAAACACTATTTTGAATGAATAATTACATATTTGAAACAATGCCGTTAAGCGTTTCGTTATTCTAAATTTATATTATCCTTCTTCAAAATTATTTTCGGCTAATACTGATTACTTCGCTACATCTTCTTTGGGCACTTGAACCAACCGGGTTTATTATTATGTATTGTTCCTTTTTTCCGGTTCCCGAGCTGAGGATTAAGCTAAGTTCTAGACTTTATACAGCTGGAGTCAGAAAATTGGCTTTCCGAAACGGGGCGTAGTCACAGTCCACGTTAAAATTGAATTTCGAAAAACTAGAAAATTGAACACAAAATAGAATAAAGAGGAAATAGTACAAAAGCTTCAGCTATTTTGAATTATCTAGGAATGTTTCATTTCGTCAAGGTAAAACGTTTACAATTATAGAAATGAGATGATGAAGATTATCATGAAAGCTGCGACTATGCCCCATTTCGGAAAGCCAATTTTCTGACTCCAGCTGTATAAAGTCTAGAACTTGGCTAAATCCCTTAGCTCGGACACCGGCCCCGATTTATATTCGAGAACATTTTCTGGAGACGTTGATGTATTTTCCATCAGTACATAAATATGTTTGCAAACCATGTGCATGATTGGCCGCAATCTGGGGCATAAGTGGGACACGGCTCCTAAGTTCCATTCATCGGTCAAGTCCAATAGGTGTGTAACATACTTATATAGTGAGGTCCACGTTGCAGTGGAGAAAGATAGCAGAACAACGTTGCCGATCCTCAGTCTTGTCAATGTCTTCTATAGACGGTAGCTGATACAGGTTTATTGATGTTGAATGAAAAAGACTAAGAAATTGTCAAAAAACCACTGATTTATTGATAATTAGAAAGACCGGTTTCCTGATAAACAGAGGAGTTTATCAGAGATTGACAATGGTGTAATAACCGAAACCGGTCTTTAGAAAGACCGGTTTCCTGATAAACAGAGGAGTTTATCAGAGATTGACAATGGTGTAATAACCGAAACCGGTCTTTTAATTATAAATAAATCAGTGGTTTTTTGACAATTTCTTAGTCTTTTTCATTCAATATGAATAATTACCACAATATCAACTTCTCAACTACACAAAAAGTTTATTGATGTAATATATTAACTGTTCATTCTCGTTTAAAATGATTAAATATTTTGTTAATTAATTGTTAATTCTACATTGTTGAAAGCCGATCTGGCAACAGAGCAAAGTAAGGAAGAGATAGCGCTATCCGCTTTGTTGAATGATAGACAAGGATAGCAATGCCATTTCTAATTAAACACTGTCATTAGGGGTATTTACAGTGTTGTTTTAGCCAGCTAAAGTGCTATCTGATAACTCTTAATAGTGAACGCCCCATCTATAACCAACTGCTTTAAGCTAACTGCAATAGCGCTCCAAGCGGATAATTTGTGTAAATCAAAGTTTGTAACCTCACTTTTGCTACCAAAACAAATATGGCCGCCGTTTTAACAGAGTTAGGGGACTCAAACCTGTGCTATCTGGGGCCCGTTTCACAAAGGTACAAGTAGGTTACAAGTCTTGTTGCCAACCATGGTTTTGGAGAACAGCTGATTACTAGCGTTTCACAAAAGCAGAATTGTAAACTTGTAGTTACAATGAATTTCTACAAGTTTACAAGTGATTTGCTTGTTACGAACAAGTGTTTCACAAAGATTTTTATTGTAGCCAACAATTTTTGTCGAAATTACTTGTTCGTAACTATGAAATTTCTACCGAAGTGGAAAGCTACCGTATGTAAAGGATTTACAAGTGATCATTAAAATGATTTTAAATATTCAATAAATATTTCTAATAATCAAAAATGCCCTATATTCCTCTAAAATTCATTATTTTGGAAATATAAGCATCAGGAAATTGAATTTAATCAATTTCCAAATAGTTATTAATGTGTACCTCATAGGTTATGTGTACTATAGTATATATACACAGTATATAGTACATTTACTATATATATACAGAGTACATATACTGTGTAGGTTACAAATTCAGCAATAAATGAAGTAGACTGTACAAAAAACATTATATTATTGCTTTCAAATATTTTCAAAGTAATTATTGAAAAGTACAAGTAACCTTTATAAAGGATGAAAAAGGAAATCATCATGAAAATAGGTTATGTTTACTATTGAAGTACTTGTAGACTTGTAAAATTGTAAACTTGTAGATCATAAATTTTTGTGAAACGTGAGTACTTGTAAACTTGTAACTACAAGTACTTGTTCGTAACCATGGTTGGTAACAATACTTGTACCTTTGTGAAATAGGCCCCTGCTATCTCGTCTGCTAATTTTTTCTAACGTACTTCTATAGAATTGAGTTAACGCAGACTTAGCAAATAGCAAGAGTTAGCGAATAGCTCGACTTAGCCAGACATTGTGAATACCCCTAATATAACGTGTACCTCACTATAGGCCTAAGTCTCATAATTCTAATTTTGAATGAATGTCTAGGTTTACGAGCGGCAGATCTCGAAGCTGTCACTTTCACAGCGTGTGGTGGACGAACAGCAGGTGAACCGCTACTTCTCACAGCACGACCTGCAGGAGCTCTACAACTTCAAGCCGGCTCGCGAGGAGGACGCCCCCATTCCGATTGTGCCTAAGGTAATATTGTAGAGATATCATTCTATTGCCAAGAAACAAACAATTCGTAAACACCGTCAAATACAGTAACGCGTCCCGCAGCTTTGCCCCCGTGACTTTGAAACCGCATATAGGCAAGGTATGGTTCGCGGGCTAATATTCCTAATTTTCCAAAAACAAGGATCCAGAGTACCTAGATGGAGGAAGCTCCCTACACACTATGAATGAGAGAGTTGCAACGTATCACCAACAATGGAAAGAGCATGATGAACGAATGTCAGCTGATAGGCTGTGTTGTGCTAAAATGACGTAACTCCGAAAGGATCCTTGTGTATCTTTTCGGATGCAACACGTTGCTTTTGAGACAATACAAGAGAGCATCTGTTGCTTATGGAAAGATACATTAAAGCTCCTTGTGTATCTTTTCGGATGCAACTCGTTGCTCTTGAGAAGATACAAAAGAGCATCTTTTGCTCAGGGAAAGATACATTAAAGTTGACCGAGCGAAGTGAGGTCTAAGATTCAAGTCGACGGTTTGGCATTTCTCTTAATGTTCAAATGTTTATATGTTGTGCATTTACGGCGAAACGCGGTAATAGATTTTCATGAAATTTGACAGCTATGTTCCTTTTTAAATTGCGCGTCGACGTATATACAAGGTTTTTGGAAATTTTGCATTTCAAGGATAATATAAAAGGAAAAAGGAGTCTCCTTCATCCGCCAATATTAGAGTAAAAATCAGAATATAGAATTATTCATCATAAATCAGCTGTTTAGTGGACTATAATACTACCCGTTCAAAAACATCGAACATCTTGAAAATGTATCTTTCCATCAACGTTAGTAGACATTTGACTATTAAGCTGCGTACACATATTCGCGCTTCCAACCTGCACCGAGCACGCTCCTCCCTCGTACCGCCCTCGTACCACCATCGAACCACAGTCGCACCGCCCACGCACCCATCATGAACGTTACGAAAGGTGTTAGATCTTCTCGCGTTCCCCGGTCGAACCACTGTTGCTCCCCGGTCGATCATCAATCGCTCTGCTGGAGTGACGTTCGGTTGCGGAGCAGAGCGAAAGTCTGTACGCACCTTTAAACTACCCGTTCAAAAACATCGAACATCTTGAAAATGTATCTTTCCATCAACGTTGTAGACAGTTGCAGCCAGACCTGATAACAGCGCTCACACTCACATTCCGGGACGACGCGTCACGGTGCGATAGGACAGAAAGCTCTATGTTTATTTAGGATTTTTTCTAGACATTTTAAATTGATAAATTATTTAATAATTTTGGAGAAAACAACAGGTTAATATGACTTACTGAGCGCGAGGTCTACTGTTCACAGAATTACTAGTGTATCTTTCCAGATGCAACACGTTGCTTTTGAGAAAATACAAAAGAGCATCTGTTGCTTATGGAAAGATACATTTTCAAAAATGCTGGATGTTTTTAAAACGGGTAGTATTGTAGTATAGTGACCCTCCGCCGATAGACAAAGCTACAGGACCCGGGCTGCACAAGTCACAGACAACAGTGGTCATAAAATAATACAATAAAACAGTACATTGATAAAATGAAATAGGATTCATTATGTTTTGGATTCAACTGTTGAAAAATAATCTATTCTATAATAAAGGCAAGAACCGGATTATACACGTACGGGATAGGAAATTCACGTATGACGCATCATCACGTTCGAACTACCGGACTGATTAACTTTAAATTTCTCATATAGATTCTTAATTTACCGAAGATGGTTATAGGCCCATTTTAAATTCTTCGAAATTTCAGTTGATCAAGTTTTAAGTTTATCAGTCAATCAGAAAAGCCGTCTTATCAAAAAGGCCTTCTCTGATTGGTTCTCGTGAAATTAATCACGGTTAAAATTTAAACGGCTTTTGTAAAACCGGGCCTGTGTGTTGTTGTAGAAAATTTCAAGTTTTGATTTGTATCTTGTGTGTGTAAATGGATGAATGAATGAAAGTTGTATGTTTTGAATAAAGTTGAGTTGTGAATGAATATTTCAGGACCGCCTAATGGCCGACATCCTGCAGGAGCACAAAAAGTGGATTTTCAAAATCTTCGAGCACGACTCACTGCTGGATCACGTGGAAGAAGAGGAATTAGACGAAGAGGAGAGAAAAGCCGCCTGGGAAGACTATGAGAACGAGAAGAAGAGAGGATTTGGAGGTCCTCAGCCGTCGCACCAGATTCCAGCGGCAGGTGAGTCAAACAGTCCCGGGTTCAAACCCGGCAACTAACAGGTTTTTAGTCTAGAGGTCCCGGGTTCAAACCCGGTAACTAACAGGGTTTTAGCCTAGAGGTCCCGGGTTCAAACCCGGTAACTAACAGGTTTTTAGCCTAGAGGTCCCGGGTTCAAACCCGGTAACTAACAGGTTTTTAGCCTAGAGGTCCCGGGTTCAAACCCGGTAACTAACAGGTTTTTAGTCTAGAGGTCCCGGGTTCAAACCCGGTAACTAATTAAAGTTTCTAGCCTAGAGGTCTCGGGTTAAAACCCGGTGACTAACGAAAGTTTTAAGCCTGGAGGTCACGGGTTATTAGTGAATCACCTATAGTGAGGTCTACGTTATAATGGCAGTGGTGAAAGAAAGGAGAACAACGTTACCGATCCTCTGTCTTGTCAATGCCTTCTATGGACGGTAGCAGATACAGGTTTATTGATGTAATATTAAATGGTCATTCTCGTTTAAAGTAATCAATTATATTTTATTAAGCAAGAAACTATATTTTTCAATCATTTCTTAATAAATTTACATTAATATCAAGATTAAATATTTTGTTAATTAATTATCAATTCTACAATGTTAAAAGACGATCTGGCAACAGAGCAAAGCGAGAAAGAGATAGCGCTCTCCGCTTTGTTGAATGATAGACAAGGATAGCAATACCATTGCTAAACAAACACTGCCATTATAACGTGGAACTCACCGTAAAAGGTTTTTAGCCTAGAGGTCCCGAGTTCAAACCCGGTAAATAACAAAAGTTTTTAGCCTAGAGGTGCTGGGTTCAAACCCGGTGACTAACAGCGTTTTAGCCTAGAGGACCCAGGTTCAAACCCGGTAACTAACAAAAGTTTTTAGCCTAGAGGTGCCGGGTTCAAACCCGGAAACTGATGAAAGTTTCAAGCCTAGAGGTCCCGAGTTTCTAGAGCTTCCAAATACAGGGCTTTACAAAATAGTATAATTTTGGAGCGATCCTCTTATGTAAACCACCATATTTGAAAACTAGCAGGTAACCCGTGCTCCGCATGGGTCTAATTAAAAACTTGACAAACTGAAAACTTGACCTACTGATATCTTGGAGAATTTAAAATAGGCCTATTAACATCCTTGGTAGATTAAGAATTGCATGGAAAATTTCATGTTATCAGTCCAGTAGTTGAGACGTGATGATGCATCATTCGTGTATTTCCTATCCCCTACGTGTATTTTTTTCAATTATTTATTCAATTTTCAATTCAATTCACAATACAAGTCACAAGATACATTAACGTAGACAACATATCTAAAAACAAATTTGTGAATATTTTCCCCACATAGACGGATCTGTGTGTGGGAAAGTAACAGTACAAGTAGCCTATAATAATATAGATAATAATTGAATTAAAATTAAATTAAATTGCCGCATTATTTTGCTTCATTAATATCAAAACTGTTTTCTTTCATGAATTTTAATTATTTTGCCTTTAATGATAAACAATGAATTAGAAGCAATTTAAAATTGGAATGTCTATATGAATATATGGACTACATAGCTCTGATAGCAAAGAATGGACTGTATACTAATTAAATATTCAAGTACTAAGTTTTGTACAACAGTTGATAATGAACTGATTTTGATTGATTGAAAAGTTGTAAATGAATTAAGAAAAATTGTTTAAATAACAGAGAGAAACACTCACCGGTCACTTCCTCTGACATCACTACTTTTTGGAAATTATTTATCAAGGTGCAAGGTGCAGATCAGGATTGATAGAAATTACAATATAATAATACTGTATTTAGAGCCATAGAGTGTTACCTGTGGATTTTGTTAAAGTTTTGTTTTGGCTGACTTTCTATTTCTGTTTTATTATTGCAGCTTTGAACTTCAACATTGTGAGAAGCTCGTTGCCCCCAGATACCTACGGCAACATGATGAAAATGATCGATGTAAAGGTGAGTGATCTACAAGTACAGGAACAAATAATCACAGCTTTCGAAATATTATCCGAAATTCGTTTAAAAACAGAAATAGGAAGCTTAAACCATGTCTTAAACAGATGGTCGTGTGTACAAATAAGTGAAAATTTAATTTTCGCCACACTTGGATGTAATGAGCTGGTTTTCGTGCGTCATATGGAAGCCGAAAATGATTGTTTTCTGACCAGGCCGGTAAAAGTTTTACGGCCCTAGGGCTGTAAAATAACCTTGAAGTCAGCTGATTCTGATTTGATGTAAACGTGTTTACAAAATAGTTTATGAAACGGAATCAGTTTATGCTTCTAGAATTGAATAAAGTATTTTGCAATAAGATACTATCATTCCATTTGGATAAATGAAATACAAATAAGATATTATAAACTATTCAAATTCAATTTTCAGAGAATAATAGAATCTAACTTCAAACCTGCGTTTAATCGTTTATCACGAGACCTGGTGGATAATTTTGAAACTACTTGGGCAATATCCATGATGCTGAACGTTTTAACAAATAGTTTATGCAACGGAATCAGTTTATGCTTCTAGAATTGAATAAGTATTCTGCAATAAGATACTATCATTTTATTTGGATGAATATAATACAGATAAGATATATATTATAAACTATTCAAATTCGATTTTCAGAGTAGGATAGAACTTCTAACCTAAACTTCCGAAGTCAATGACAACAAGCATTGTTGAAGTTGACATTCAGATTGGCCAAATTTCAAGTGTGCTAAAACAGCTGATCAAAAAACTTTTCATTATTTGTGTTTATTATTCAAGAATCAAAACATTTATAATAATATCATCTTATTGTCATTTTGAAGAATAAAAAGTATAAACTCAACCTCTTACATAATTGGACATAATCTTTTAGGTTATTTAGACAAATCAGAATAAAAAATAAAAGTACTTGGACAATTTCCTGATATTCAGATTACCTCAGATTTTGCTAGAGCTATGACCTTCCTGTTTTGCTTTTGGAAGTGCCTAATAAACAATTATCTCATATTTATAATATTGTTTATTTTTCTGTGTGGCGAAAAATAACGCTCTCACCATGGGCAAAAATGTTTTTCTAGCTCTCAATCTTTTCTTGAAAACCGATTTCGAGCCGGAAAAGTCTAATTTTCGGCCCTAGGTGCGAAATATACTATTACGCTAATGTACTGCTAGTGGTGTTCAAGTAATTTGCCATAAATCTCCTCTCCCTCTAATCTCTTATTTCTCTATACACCAGGTCGAAGTATTAATGGGAAGGATAGTATTTTATATCCTTTTCAGAGAATCGACAATTATTTGTTGAAACACTGTCGATTTATGTAGTTACATCACAATATCATATTATCGATATTCAATCTTAATTCTTATCAAGTAATCTTTATACTTTGTAAAATTCGTTGAATAATTAGCAACACTGTCATTTTAATGTAAATTAGTGTACAGATCGAATTTCCATCTAGCTGTTCACCCTGTTGTCAATATTTGCAGTAGCAGAAGTCTTCAGGGGGGATTTACAGCATTTAATTGGGATTTTCGTTTATTATTAATTAGTGAATAAGCCAGTATATGCTGTAAAGTACATTCATAAAGATATCTAATCCAATCTACGCCAAAAATTAGGTCGGAACTTTTCAGACTGCTCTTGTATGCCTTGGGACTTATTTCATTCATTTATAAAGATCATGTGATCAAAGAAGCTAGTTCTCGAATAACAAGAATCACCAATTTTAATATTAGATCATCTTATATATACTGGGATGATTCTAATCACAGCTATGCACTATCGAAGGCGATAGAAACGAAAAGTGGCAACATTTCTGTCCTATCATTTCCACTGACGACGTGAATTTCACCTGTAGTATCTCAACTTTCTTCTCAAGTAGTTTTTTACTTTCCTTGCCCTATTGCCATAGGTAAGGAAAGTATTGCTTTCCGGAAAAACATTAAGGTACCCCAATTTCTAAATCTCTATACGTTTCAAGGTCCCCTGAGTCTAAAAAAGTGGTTTTTGGGTATTGGTCTGTATGTGTTTGTATATATATGAGTGAATGTATGTATGTGTACACGATATCTCATCTCCCGATTAACGGAATGACTTGAAATTTGAAACTCAAGGTCCTTATACTTAAGGATCCGACACGAAAAATTTCGATCAAATGCAATTCAACATGGCGGCTAAAATTGCGCAAATGATGTCAAAAACGGCTCCAACGATTTCGATAAAATTTATACCTGAAATAGTTATTGATAAGCTCTACCAAGTCTCATATCTGTAAAAATTTCAGGAGCTCCGCCCCATCTATGTAAAGTTTGATTTTAGATTTCCAATTATCAGGCTTCATCTATTTTATTTATTCAATTTTGTTTACAATTCCTTAACTCATGATCAATAGATATGTCTCTTATTTATTACTTCATATTTACATTATTTTTCTATACATTTTTGGTTGGGGTTTGTAGGTCTTTATTATATTATTTCTTGAGAGGGCTGAGCGAGGTAGGGTTTTTTTTTTCTTTTCTTCAACGGTCGCATTGGTCGTTGAGCCGTTATCGGTCGGGTTTCCAATTATCTTTCTTATCACCATAAATTCTTTCTTCGTGTTCTTCCCTAACTAGTTTATTCTTAATATATTCTTCTATGACATTCAGGGACATTCACTTGGATGAATATAGACATATTGAATGTAAAAGTATTGAAGCTTTTGAGGTGAATAACGTTTTTTCCAATGGTGAACATTTCCTAAAGTTCATATACTTGAATATCAGAAGCTTCAATAAAAACTTCGATAGCTTCATAGCTTATCTACAAGGAAGTAACGTAATATGGGATGTGATAATGCTGGGAGAAACTTGGTTGGGGGATGATACGGCGGGTATTCAATTAGAGGGTTACAGGGTTTTCAAACAAGCGGATGGAGAAACAGAAATGATGGAGTGCTTGTGTATGTGAGGGAGGGAGTGAGTGTGAATGAATGTAGACAGATGGAGCTGGCCCACGTGTATGGTTTAAGTATAGATATATCATTCCAGGGAAAAAATATAAACCTTCTTTCGGTTTATCGTACTCACGACAGTGATCTGGATGAATTCACCGAAGCATTGCATAACTATTATAACTCTTTCAATATAAATAGCTTCTGTATTCTGATGGGTGACATTAATGCCAATATACTACAAGCAGATAATAAAACAGAAAGATATCTTGATATGTTGTATGAAAATGGTTTCATGAGCGGCATTGATAAATATACGAGGGTACAAGGAAACAGTAAGTCATGCATAGACCATATCTTTGTCAGACACGAGACCTGTGATAGTCTAAAAACAGCGGTAGTCATGACTGATGTAACCGACCATTTCAGTATTGTATTGGAAATTTCATTCCCAAGAATCAATTCATCAAAAAAAGAAGATAAATATATTGACAAAAAAACTCTTCATGAGTTAATCAGCAAGTGTGTTTGGAGTAATGTTACTAGTTCTCAAGACATAAATTCATCATGCAATTTGTTTTTCTCCACACTAGATGAATTCATATGTAAATCCTACAAAAACAGAAAAAGTAGTAACAGAAAGGTAAAATTAAAGCCCTGGATGACAGACGGTTTATTACGCTCTATTAGAGAACGGGATAAAATAAGTAAACAGCTCAGAAATCAACCCTTCAATCAACAACTCAAAAATTACTACATTACTTACAGAAATCACTTGAATTCGTTAATAAAGAGAACTAAGATCCAATACTACAAATCTAAAATTTTTGTCTCAAAAAATAACCCTAAACTTTTTTGGCAAACAGTAAATGAAATTTCAGGTAAGAGAAAAAACAAAGACCCTTTTCCACTGGACCAGTATACATCAGGTAAGACATATTTAGAAGACAAAAGAAAACAGGTTGCAGATGAATTCAATAATTATTTTTCCAACGTGGGAAGTAGTCTAGCTAGCAAAATTAACCCTGTTGGCCCACCGGTTGTCAATGACTCAGACTATGCAGTGCACAGTAGATTCAACCTTCGCACTATAGATAATACTGAATTGCGCAACTATGTTAACTCCTTGCGCGGCGGCTCGGCTCCTGGCTATGATTGTATCTCTTCCGATACTCTGAAGTCTAACTTGACAGTTTATCTGCTCCGCTTCTACATATTGTCAACTTAAGCATTACCTCTGGTATATTTCCTGATGCTTTCAAAATAGCAAAAGTAGTCCCATTGTTCAAGTCAGGAGATATTAGAGAGAGTTCAAATTTTCGTCCAATCAGCCTGCTTAGCATATTTTCCAAAATTCTTGAAAAAATAGTAAAAGATCAATTAACAAGATACATTGAAAGTAATGAATTACTAACTACCTCCCAATATGGGTTCAGAAAATCAAAAAATATCTCAGATGCCCTCTTTTCTATAACTAGAGACCTGAATTTGGCTATAGGTAACAATGAAAAGAGTGCTCTAATATTCTTGGACTTGGCTAAGGCATTGATTCCGTTGATAGAGGAAAATTGCTTAAAAAGATGGAACTTATGGGGATAAATGGAGTTCCACTTGATTGGTTCAATTCCTACTTTAGTAACCGCAAGCAGTTAACTGTCATAAATGGAGTAAACAGTCAGTTAAAAGAGGTAGAATATGGAGTTATCCAGGGTAGCACCTTGGGTCCATTATTATTTTTAATCTATGTAAATAACCTTGCAAAAGTGAACTTAAATAGTAGGATCTACCTTTTTGCGGATGATGCTGCTGTCCTTGTTAGGGGACCTGATTGGGAAACTGTACTGCATAGGGCAAAATGTGATTTAGCCACTTTGAAGTCATGGTTTGACCATAATGTTCTAACACTAAATGTTAGCAAGACAAAGATAATGCCGATTTCCCTTCGGGACTCAAGTGACACATCAGTTGAAGGAATCAAACTCCATACATGTGGGAACATTGAAAATGACTCTTGTGCCTGTGCATCGGTTGGAAGGGTGAACTCTTACAAGTATTTGGGTGTCATTCTGGACAACAGACTTAATTGGACTGCACATGTTGCTTATCAGAACAGTAGACTGAGAAAAATGATTTATGTTTTTCGGCAACTCAGAGAATATCTGAATAGGAATGAACTCCAAACAATCTACTATGCGTTTGTACAGTCCATTATTGAAGGGGGAATTCTAGCTTATGGAGGAGGATACAGATCTATTTTGAACCCACTATTCACCACCCAGAAACTTATAATAAAATCTGCACTTGGAAGGCGTCGAGATTACCCATCCAACGCAGTGTTTGAGGATATGAAGGTGCTTGATGTCAGACAATTATATGTTAGAACCTTGGCATCGTACATATTCAAGAATCATGCTAGCATATTCAATACCATTACACATAGTCATGCAACTAGGAGAGCAGTACAGTATAATATTCAAATGCCTAGAGTAAATAGAACTATATTTATTACCAACTCCTACTATATAGCTCACGTTTTGGTGAAACATCTTCCAATAGCTCCAGCGGATTTCGCCAACTATACGATATCTTCATTTAAAATAGCTGTCAAAAGGTGGATTTCGAGTATTGGAAGAGATGAGTGCTGTGAGAGATTGATCACTTCGGAGTACAGATTCTAGATTGTAATCTAGATGAATTCAGTTTAGTCTTAAAAATAATAATTGTTATTAAACAATCTTAAAAAATATTTTAATATTTTTTTTTATTCAAAATAATCCTATTGAGGCTTCATGTGTGTGTGTGTGTGTGTGTGTGTGTGTGTGTGTGTGTGTGTGTGTGTGTGTGTGTGTGTTTGTGTGAATGTGTTTCGCCGAGTTTTTTTCTGTGTTTCTTCTTCTGCAATTGGGGTCGGGGTTTGGGGGGTTAATCGGGGACTGGGATAGAGTGGGCAGGTGATTCATTTTTAGTACAGCTTAAATATGAATAATCATTTTATTTAATTATACATATATAATATAATTATTACTGTACCATTTTATATATATTTATATATGTAAAATTACTACATATTTACGAATACAATTTTTGATAGGGAACGGTTGGGGATTGGGGCTTATTTCTTTCCTTCATTTTTTATCATTTTTGTAGTTATTAGTAAATGAGTAAAAAATAATAAGTTGATAAGTTAATAAGTATATATTGTACAAGAGTAACCAATAAAGATACCTACCTTGGACTCATTTTCGCACACAGGCAGCAATGCCTATGCGAAAATTTTATTTCCTATTCATATTAATTTGTATTTAATTTAAGACTCTTTTCAGTGTACCTTATTCATTGTCAAGTGTATGATTATTTTGTACAGCTGGAATTTGTTTTTTATTATGTTTCTTTGAAATAAAATCTTTTTTGAATTGAAATTGAATTTTTGAATTCATGTTCAATTTAAACAAACAAAAGTGGAAAAGATTGAACATGAAAATCTCTACAATTAATGTCCAGTAACATTTTCACCTAAAATTGAAAATAAGCTCGAAATTCGAGAAAATGTAAACTTAATGACTATTAATTCATTCAATGGAAGAGAAAGCAGTATGATTTCGTCAGCTGATCAATTTTAAATTTATATTTCTGAAAACTCAACTCTTACGCTGGAGACACACGAGGCGGTTTTTACGAGTTTAATGGAAATTTTCATAACGGCAAGGAAAGTTGTGTGAGTGCCCCACACCAGATTTTTTCAAATGACTTTTTCTAATGTTTTCTAAATTTTGTTTTGAATGTGAAATGTATTTTTCGCCCCACTTGGATGTAATGAGCTGGTTTTCGTGCGTCATATGGAGGCCGAAAGTGATTGTTTTCTGACCAGGCCGCTAAAAGTTTTACGGCCCTAGGGCTGTAAAATAACCTTGAAGTCAGCTGATTCTAATTTGATGTGAACGTGTTTACAAAATAGTTTATGAAACGGAATCAGTTTATGCTTCTAGAATATTGAATAGAGTATTTTGCAATAAGATACTATCATTTTATTTGGATGAATGAAATACAGATAGGATATATATTATAAATTATTCAAATTTGATTTTCAGAGTAGGATAGAACTTCTAACCTAAACTTCCTAAGTCGACGACAACAAGCATTGTTGACGTTGACATTCAGATTGGCCAAATTTCAAGTGTGCTAAAACAGCTGATCAAAAAACTTTTCATTATTTGTGTTTATTATTCAATAATTAAAACATTTATAATAATATCATTTAATTGTCATTTGAAAGAATAAAAAAGTATAAACTCAACCTCCCACATAATTGAACATAATCTTTCAGGTTATTTAGACAAATCAGAATAAAAATAAAAATACTTGGACAATTTCCTGATATTCAGATTAGGTACCTCAGATTTGCTAGAGCTATGACCTTCCACTTTTGCTTTCGGAAGTGCTTAATAAACAATTATTCTCATATATATATATATATATATTGTTTTTGGAATCTCCAACAAAATTATAAAAACAGTCTCTGACAGCTTGATTGATCCAATGACTTTCCTTATTAACAGAGTGCTCGATGATGGTATTTTCCTGATTGTTTCAAATTCACAAATGTTATACCAATTTTCAAGAAGGGAGACTCAAGTAAGCCTGAGAACTTTAGACCCATTGCTATTGTCCCTATTATTGGAAAAGTAATCGAATCATGTTTAGTCTTGCAGTTGTATGAATATTTCATAAATAATGAATGAAAATCAGCACTGTATGACTGTAAGCACGGCTTCCGTCCCCGAACATTATATAGCACTGTAATGGCTATTGAGACTATTGTTGAATTTATTCTTCACAGCTTTGAAAGTAGAAACATAGTAGCAGCTAACTTAATTGACCTTCCAAAAGCTTTTGATTGCCTACCTTTTGATATCTTGTATGATAAGCTCTTTTTTCTATGGAATTAGAGGAACTGAACTCAAACTAATTAAGTCTTATCTGTCAAACCGAAAACAGAGGGTAGTTGTTGCTAATGAGTGCTCAAATTTTGAGGATGTTGTTGCTGGCGTCCCACAAGGTTCTGCTTTGGGCCCTTTCCTGTATTTAATTTTTGTTAACGACCTTATTGTAATATTCCAACATTGTCTGTTCTCTACGCCGATGATACATCTTTAATCTGCTCCGACTCGAACTATGATGATGTTAGATAGAAGTTGTCAGAGGCTCTTGCCTCTGCTAAATCATGGTTTGAGTCTAATAATCTAATCATCAATGAGAGCAAAACTGAATGTATCTGCTTCTCTTTAAGGAATATTCCAGAAGACAATGATATTAAGGTCAGAATGTTGGGTTTCACTTTGGAGAGAAGTTTGAGTTGGGAGCCTCACATCATAGAGTTGTGTAAGAGACTCTCTCGTGTTGTCTACTTAGAAGATTTAAGTTATCATTGAACTCTGATTCTTTGGTACTTGCTTACTATGGACTTTTTCATTCCCTCATATCCTATGGTATTCGCCTATGCTATTCTTGCCATGCTTCAAAAGTGTGGCAAAAAAAGGCAATGAGAGTGTTAGACAACTTGAGAAACAGAGAGTAATGCACAGAAAGTTTTCGAAGATTGAAAATATTGACATTCCCTTCAATTTTCATAATGAGTAGCTTGATGCATGTCAAAACTAATTTAGAATCTTTCTCATGTCAGGGAAACAAAAATGAATACACAACCCGGCATAGAAATGATATTTCAATCCCACAGGTAAGGCTTTCTAAAACAAGGGACAGCCAACTATTTTAGCAGATAAAAATTTACAACAGTCTTTCCTCAGCTGTTAAAGAGCTGCCAAAAATGAAATTCAAGAAAGTTGTGAAGACATTTTGGATCAAGTTGTGAACTGTAACATAATGTGAATACTGTTACTATTCTTGTCAATCTCACTGTTAGCCTACTTGTATATACATACTCTGAGCTATTGTTATTCTTGATATTGTGTTATGTATCTTATTATGTGCACTGTATTTTTTTACGAGCTTATACATTGTAAAAAATGTCAGGCAGAATTTGTTTATTTTTCTGTGTGGCGAAAAATAGCGTTCGCACCACGGGCAAAAATATTTTTGAAAAGTCTCATTTTTGGCCCTAGGTGCGACATATACTATATCCTATATGTTTATGTTAAGGGAGCATATTTATTTGGTTTTTACCAGTTGCTTCCATTGTAAAATTGT
The DNA here is from genome assembly GCF_014356525.2 of Nilaparvata lugens. Taxonomy (NCBI): domain Eukaryota; kingdom Metazoa; phylum Arthropoda; class Insecta; order Hemiptera; family Delphacidae; genus Nilaparvata; species Nilaparvata lugens. Next base: position 697,892 of record NC_052504.1, read on the forward strand.
GAATAAATGAATATATTTGTTGTTTTTCAGTACCCACACAAGAGTGCAGCCGAAAAGCATTCGATGGCCGTGACGACAATGACGCAGGTCTACATCAAGTGCCACAACGACAAACTGCGCGAGCAATATCAGCAGCAGTACCAGAGGGAAGCTCTACAGAGACAAATGGAGCACAACGAATACATACAAAGAGTCAGTTGCCTTCAATTTATCTAATTGACCGAGCGAAGTGAGGTCTAAGATTCAAGTCTACGGTTTTGCATTTCTCTTTATGTTTAAATGTTTATATGTTGCGCATTTACGGCGAAACGCAGCTATAGATTTTCATGAAATTTGACAGCTATGTTCCTTTTTAAATTGCGCGTCGACGTATATACAAGATTTTTGGAAATTTTGAATTTCAAGGATACAAAAGGAAAAGGAGCCTCCTGCATACGCCAATATTAGAGTAAAAATCAGACTATAGAATTAATCATCATAAATCAGCTGTCGAGTGGATTATAAATTGCATGCCATGACGCGTGCAATTCAATATCTCAACTTGGTGAAAAATCAGCTGCTGTGTGGACTAGTAATTGCATGACTCATTGCATGCAATTAATCACTAGAATAACATAGTATTGTCTCTCGACCATTCTCTGCTTTGAATTCGGGCTGTCCTGTTGCCAGTAAGTCTTGAAGGAGATTAGCTTTTGATGTTAGCATTTTTGATACACCAACCCCAACAGCCATTAGCCGTTTTCACACCGATATCTCGCTGATACGATTTACTCTGATGGACAGTATAAGAGCAGGCTGTGGTTTATAACCGCACGAGATCTACTGTTCACAGAACTACTAGTTATTAATTAATTATTTTATTTTATCCGAAATTTGTTGAAATCTCAGTTGACAAAAATCTGGTGTAAACAAGTTTGTGTTTCAAATTTTCTTAACAATTTTTCCCACGCTAGACATCATCAAATTACATATTCAGGCCCGGTCGCACAAAAACCAGTTAAATTTTAAACGTGATTAATTTCAACGAGAATCAATCTGAGAAGGCCACGGCTTTCTATTATTATTTATCGTGAAATTAATTACGGTTAAAATTTAACCGGCTTTTGTGCAACCGGCACTAAGTAGTGTAGCCTAACTTCTTTTTCATCCATCCAAATTCAAAATTCACAGTTTGCAATAATTTGAGTTTGGACATTGCAGTTGTTTGTGAAAACCTAACCTCATCTTGGTCTGTGTCATCACCTCAATTTGGAAGGAATGAATAACACAAGGATTACCTTAATGGCCAGCCGCACGAAAATAGTCCGATGGAAATTGGAACAGATCAGCCCACAGCTGATTATAAAAGAGAATTTTAATTCATATTTTTATTATGAAGCTGATGAATTGGCAACGTCTATGGGTGTTGCGAGGGGGGGTGTTGAGGAGGTAAGCTAGTTACACACACATCGATTTTTGGCCGTACGATTTTTTGCCCTCCCTATAAATTCTTTCAGATAAAACAGATGATGTTTTTCAGTTTTCGTTTAATCCAGTAGAACAAGACGAACGTCCAAAAATTGATGTGTGTGTAACTGGTCTTTCTCAGCCATTCAAATTTTCATTGGACTATTTTCGTGCGGTTAACGATAGCATTTTATCAACCAATGACACATTAGTGTCATTGGTAATAAAAATGAAATATAAATATTGATTTTACAAACTGCATAGTCCTATAGTGTACTACGTTCTGTACGTACAGTAAATTGTTCCAGTGCCAATCGTAAATTGTTCCATCACGTGACTAGTGAAAAATGTTCTCATGGAACGCCATTTCAAAATCGTTGGTTCAAGCTTTTAGCGCGCACATATAAAGTTAATTTACTCTAAAATGTGTCGTTTACTAGCTGCGTGAATGAAGAAAGGCTGTTTTACAAACTTACCGTCTAAAAAAGTGTGCATTTCTTTTATTCCATTACTCTCAAATTTTCTATAGAGAAAAATTCATTTAATGAATGGTTATCAAACATCATATTGTTGGTTATGTATTCTATGCTATGGTAAACAAACTATCAGCGCATGCGCAGAGAAGCAAGCAGACTACAATAATCGACCAATGAGAGCTCAGATAGTTGGAACTGTACCAGGTCGGACAATTTACCACGCTTCAACTGTGGGGCAGGATTTTGGAACTGGAACTGGTTTCTGGTACAGAATCTGTCAAAACTCTTCCCATGGAACGTGGAACTTTTTACCTGGTAAATTGTGAATCGGGCAATTTACCACATTCCATGCACACAGAACGGGCCCATTGTCACTTCTAAAGATAGAAATTTATCAAGGACTCCTTAGGTTGGCCACTAACGGTAAAACCACAGAATAGATACAGAGTGGAAACTAGCAAACAAACGCCTATCCAAACAATGCTTTTACATGGCACAAATACTAGACACGTCACGTGACTGCGCCATCCTATTAGCAAGTTAAAATCCTGTCTTCTGATTGGCTCGCGGCAGTGAACGAGATCAATAATCAATAATAATTGATCCGGATCAGTAAAGTGATCCGTACCTCCCATCCTCCTATTACAATGCGGAACTTTCTAACAAGATGGCGGATTTTTGTGCCAGGGTACTAACTAGTGATGTAAAATTCCCGGGAATTTAAGATCGAGGAAATATTCCCAGGGATAGTAAGTCCTCACTCCTACCACACTCAACACTAAAGCTGCTATAAAAATTGAAAAGCATAAAATGATGAAATAATACATTAAATTAAAGAGAATAGAATGCTCTACAATTCAACGTTCAGTACTTATTTTTTCGATGCATTGTTGTTGAGTAATAAGCCCTGAAATTGCAAAATGTTGGAAGAGAAACTTTACTTTTACAAGTGAATATCTCGAAAACTGAAGAAGATATCACAAAACTCTACTGTACAAAACTTGTAGGAAATTTATCTAGCTTCATTTTTCTTTAGTTAACCATGTCGCTGAAATGCATTGTTTCCCAGTTACATGCGTAACAGCCAGAATTGCAAAAATGCAGCGTTTAAACCACCCTCATCCCTTAAGCTTAAGGGGTAGTGATGAGGACTTTTGGTATGTTCACCTTCTAACTAGTTCAAACAAAGCAGCGAAGTCAAATATTGTGTTCCAAACATTCCCTCCCAATTTCTTTGTCAATATTGATATATTGTTGAACTGAACTATTATTGAACTGAAGATTTTACACTCTGCAATCGTAGGGAGATGCGTAAAATAATGAGACCATGGATGAAATTGAAGAGAATAATTAATGAGCTCAAGATTAGCACGGATTTTTTCAATCAATCGTTAAAGAGTTATAAGGCCAAAAAGATAAAAAAAAAAATCGGAGCTGGAAGAGGTTTTCTTCTAAATGTGATACCTTCGAGAGTCCATACCTAGAAAACTATGAGAGATATGGAAAAATGTTGGAAATGAAACTTGTAGGCCAATTTGCGATCTTTAATTATGTGTTCGACAAAAATTTCCGAAAGGCGCATATTGTTCGAGATAGAACAAAAACAAAATATGGCACTTTCAAACCACCACCACCGGCCCTACCACCTTAGCACAGGGGGTAGGAGTGAGGACTTTTGATATGTTTACCCCCTTACTATCCTTAAAAGAGCTGCGGGGTCAAAAATTGTGTTTCAAACTTTTCCCTCCATAATCTTTCATTGACTGGACTATACGAGTATTTAAAAACCAGTGAGTGAATGAGCAAAAACAGACTCAAAGAATGATGATTTATTGATTATATTAATTTAAAATGTGGCTGAGATTGATCAATAGCAAATAGAATGATGATTTATTGATTATATTAATTTAAAATGTGGCTGAGATTGATCAATAGCAAATAGAATGATGATTTATTGATTATATTAATGTAAAGTATGAGTGAGATTGATCAATTTCAATCATTTTTAGAGCAATTTTATAAATTCCCTCAAGTTCCCATAAATTCCCAAAATTTCTTGGCCTCGGAAATATTTCCAAATCATAAGTTCCTTCCCACTGGGAATATTCCCGATCCACATCACTAGTACTAACCGAGTTTCCATACTGTATTTATTCTTTGGTAAAACATGCATGCACATAGACTGTAGACTTGTATTGTTCTGTCATCACAGCCTTAGACCAGTTATGGAATAGAAACGCCCCATTGTATATTGATCCTGAAAGTCGATGAAGCCAACATCTACTGCCATATCGTGACGTCAGCATCGGATAGAAAACTTCTCTGTAGAGTTTGTTTACATTGTTTTCCATAGCAGAGTGTGTCTATTTCAGCGGGAGCGCAGCGGGAGTTTACTATTTTTATAAATAATGATTTACTTCCTTCTGAAATAGATACAATCTGAAAGTTTTCCATCCGATGATGACGTCACGATTGGGCGATATGGCAGTAGATGTTGGCTTCAGAGGCTAGACTTCCCAGCGTGTCTATTCTATAACTGGTCTAAGATCACAGCGAAACGCTTCGAGCAACATTTTTGAGGTTGAGTTTTCGTATCTCTTATTTTAGTTGTTTTTTCTTCGCTGCTCTATTTGAGGTTGAATTATTTGTGTATCGTTATAATTTGTAATTTTCCAGTGGTTTATTATTGTTGTTTGTTTATTTTATGTTAGAAATTATGTTCATCTCGTAGATGACACAACAATTTAAGTCGACTGTGTATTTGTACCATTATTGCCCAGCTACAGCCTTTGAATTTTTTGTGTTTCTTCGATTGAATCCAGTTTTGGCATCTATAGTGAGGTCCACGTTATAATGGTAGTGGAGAAAGATAGGAGAACAACGTTGCCGAACCTCTGTCTTGTCATATGCCTCCTCCAGACGGTAGCTGATACAGGTTTATTGATGTAATATTAACTGTTCATTCTCGTTTAAAATAATAAATTATATTTTATTAAGCTACAAATAATATTTTTCAATAATTTAATCATGAATTATTTTGTCAATTAATTAATAATTCTATATTGTTGAAAGACGATCTGGCAACAGAGCAAAGTGAGAAAGGGATAGCGCTATCCGCTTTTTTGAATGATAGACAAGGTTAGCAATACCATTGCTAATCAAACAGTGCCATTATAACGTGGACCTCACTATAGCTGGTACGGGAATGCGGAATTGGTTATGACTAGAACTCAAATTACATTACATTACCAATTCCGTGTTCCCGCAACAGCTAGTGAATGCCAGAATAATTCAACTTATTCATTATTGTATAGATCGTTTATAGATAGATGTTGTGATTTATTTGTTTTGCTATTTGCAGGTGCAACAGCAGATGAGAATGGGTACTGCTGCTGCTGCTGCTGCTGCTCCTTCAAGGCCGTGGAGTGGTCCAGCTCCTTCTTCCTCCGCCAATACATGAATTACGTCAACAACAAGCCGAGCATCAGAGACAATGGGTAAGGCTATTGCCATTTCAATCACTTTTATTTTATTCCATATAGTTAAGCCAACGTTATAATGGTAGTGTAGAAAGATAACAGAACAGCGTTGACAATTCTCTGCCTTGTCACTGACTTCTGTCACTGATACCGATATTTCTGATGTAAAATATCAACTGTTCATTCTTGTTTGAAATAATCAATTGTTTTATTAGTCAAAAAAATATAGTTTTCAATGATTGAATAATAAATTTTCATAATTGAGATTGAAAATGTAATTTAGTAATTATATTTCTACATTGTTGAAAAACGATTTGGCAATGTAGCGGAGTTTCTTAGGACATAATCTATGCAATTGAAATATTTTTATCAGCTTCTGTTAGCTAACAATAGGGCTTCAAAAGTCACTTTTTTGAGGCAGATGGTACACATACCCTACAAAAACTACTGGTAAGAAAAATTTGAGAAAAATATGCAAGTCTCCTCTTCAATATAGCAAAAACTACGTCAACTTTGTTTTTGAAAATCTGAAAAAAAAATTAAATTCTTATGCATTTTAAACTCCTTTTTCACATTCAATGTTCGTTCTATAGACTTGAAATTCATAGCAACTTGTAGCGCTGTTCTTGATGAATAAAGTTTATGCTTAAACTTCTTTTATAGACACAATAATAGCCGCTGGTATGTGTACCTTTAAAGCACGGTTTTACGCCTGCTATGCTCGGGCAGCAAGTGAATAGTACAGCTGGAGCGATCTAGCGGAATTAGTTTGTCCCTAGAGCTAAGCGCTCGACGTTAACTGTTTGAAATAATCAATTTTCATAATTGGGATTAAATATTTTGTTAATCAATAATATTTCTATATTGTTGAAAAACGATCTGGCAACGTAGCGGCATGCTTCAAAAGTATAGCGCTATCTGCATTGTGGAATGGTAGACAAGGATAGCAACACCAATGTTACCTAATCAAATACTGCCATTATAACGTGGACCTCACTATATTATTCTGTTTGGTACATTTTTTTATTACTTAAATTGGACAATCTTTTTCACAGCCTTAATGACTACCACGTTCAAAACTAAGTGACATTAAGCAGCCAAGTAGGCGTATTTTCGGCCGTCCTAAGCTAAAAAATTAAGCTGTTCAAATTAAATAAAATTTATTGTTTCATTTTCATACAAATAGAGCCCAATTATTCATTATTTTATCATTTGTGATTTATTTCACTTGGAATACTTGATAGTTTCTCAATATGATATCAATTATTATTTGCATTGTAAATAAAAATAAATAAAATTATGATAATAAAAATACATTATCTAAAGCCAGTTATTATCTACACATTGATTTTTGGGCGTTCGGTTTTTTGCCTTCCTTATGAATTCTACTAGATTAAACAGAACTTGAAAAACATCATCTGTTCAATCTAATAGAGAATGTTTAAAGACGGCAAAAAACACAAGTCCAAAAAATTGATGTGTGTGTAAATAGCCTGATCTTACTTCATAATATTTTTATTCAATTCAAAATAAATTCAATTATTTTATGACGTGATGAGTCAAATCATATCGTTTTTGAAAATAAAACCAGAGTCTTCATTTGAAAACTATATTTTATTAATATTTTCATGCTTTTGAATTTGTATACAATCTAATATTTTTACTACAGTTTAGTAATTATTTAAACTTTTATTTTTCAGTTTTTTGAAGTTGCTGTTTTCTTCAAACGTGTGTTGGCCTCTTGAATTCTGAAATCTGATTTATCTAATACAATTTGAACTCTGTGATGATCTTTTTATGTTTAGTAACAGTTCAATAATTTATTACCAGGAGTAAACATTTTCTACACTATATGGTAGATTTCAATGTAGGTGTGTACAAATTAATAACATGCCAGTAATTGATATAATTGGAATAGCAAATTTAAAAATTGCACAGATATTAACACAAATAGGCGAAGAATGCATTACCAACTCAAATCAACAGTTACTAAGGTGAACAAAAATACACCTATATTGACAATGATAGTTGATTTACCCTCCTATTTTAAAATTTAATTCAGGTTGACTGTTTGGAGTGAATATCACTATAAAATCGTTCTGATTAGTTTGCTAGAAAACCAAAGCTGTTCGCAAGATGTCTTCTCGGACTGTAGCTAATGCATTAGTTATCCTGGTTTTTAGATCCTCAATATCAAGGTCCAAGGGAGGAACAACGTTAAAGATCGTGTTTATGTTCCTCCCTTAGCACTTGATATTGAGGAGCTAGAATCAGGATAACTGATGCAGTAGCTACAGTCCGAGAAGACATCTTGCGAACAGTCTGGGATGAATTTGGCTACCGTCTAGATGTCGTCCGAGCCTCAAAAGGAGGGCACATAGAACACTTATAATACATCATCATAAACTTGATACTTTTGTGAGTAATTTGATGTAAAATTGGTTTATGTGCACCATTTTTTAAAATAATTATAACTGTTTAAAATTGGGTCAATCTTTTTGAAACACCCTATATATTGATCTCTGAAGTTTTGAATGAATCATGTCCAACCAATGCTGAATTATTAGTTTGATATGTGAACGTATAATAATTTCACATAGATTCAAATTAAAGATAAATTGTAGATAAATTAAACATATAATACTCTTATTGTGAACCGTTCATCTAAAATATTTCGACTGTGATGATGGTTAACTTTAATATATTTGTAAAATGAAAAATATTTTGTAAAATAACTCAGTGATTCAAGTATTCATAATGTTTTATATATGGTTGTTTGTAAAGTGTACTGTATTTTCTAGGTAATATTGTGTGCTAATAAAAATGTTTGTATAGATTGGTTTTTTATTTCGTTTGTTGTAATAATAACGACCGTTATAACAAGTTGAAATGAAATAGTTGACCCAGCTTCAACTTCTATTTCAGTTGAATTAACTTTTAACTGTCCGCAATTCTTGCCACTGCCTTCTATAGTGGATGGCTGATACCGGTAAATCTGTAGTTTTGATGTCCCATACATTAAGCGGTCTCCATAGACGGTGAATATTATCGTACAATATATTATTATTTACCTACTTATAACAACAAGCCAAACAACTAGAATTAACACGATGCTATAAGTAGATATTATTAATATTGATTTTTACTTCAATGCCTCTCCCATGCTGAAAGAAAGTGAAGTTAAATTTCCTGTAGTTAATAATGAAGTATTGATGGCCTAAAGCGGTCAATATTATTTAACAATATTTTATAATAATATCTACTTATAGCATCGTGTTAATTGAGGCGGTAGGTGCAATAAGGGCCTATAGGCCTATAAGCCCTTATTGGGGAGAACTAGGAAATGGATTCTCCATCATTTCTTCTATACCTATAAATGTGAAGATCTCATTCAAATATTTTTTTTCTTGAGGTTGGTATAACTACTATTATAGCAAACCCATGTTTAAGCCCTTGCAGAGAACAGCTAATTTTCCTTACTTTTATGGTTTCATTCACTTTAACTTAAAATATTACCTATTGAAAGCGTTGCAATTCAGCACAGCAGTATTGTATTATCAAATACAAACCTTGTGGTACACCTGCTGTGTCTAAATCATACTCTCAAGTGTATGAACCTTTCAAATATTTGAAGCAGCTCCCTGAAGAACTTTTTTGTCTATTATTAATAATAGAAAAAAATATAATTGTTTACAATTATACATGTTTTACAATTAAATTTGATTCAATTATACTTTCATTAACTGCACTATAAGTCACTTCTAAGATTGTATTATCAGTATTGTATTTTTCATTAAAATTGCATTCCAGTAACATCACTTATATCAATTTTTATTAGAAGGTTTTCACACTCAATCTTTTAATATTTTTTAATGTTTTCATCTATTTTATTTGAAATTTTGCTTACTTGTAACTACAACTCAGAAATATTAAGAAACTTTAGCATCACATTGTTTGGTGATTGCTCACATTTAAAAAAACATCACATTTTAAAGTGTAGATATTAATTTTTTGAATTCATCAATTGAATTACTATTATTGTCATTCATTCTTGACTCAGTATTTGTTTACTTGCACTTCTAAAACTTTTGTATGTTCAAGTTTTTCTTGCACCAATCTTTGATTTATCAAAATATATTTTTTGTGTATGATTATAAACCTATTGTTCTCATTTGGCATTGACCTTCCCTAGTATTCATATATTAATTAATTTTCCCTAAGCTACCAGTAACTTTAATGATCGTTTTGCATTCAATTTCTGATCAATTTTGAATGTACAACAATCATTTGAAACTTTATGTATGATTGGGCTAGTTTCAGAAATAACACTCTTAGTTGTTTCATTAATTTATTACCAAAGTCCACTGCTCTTTTCATCCAGATCATACAACCATAGAGAACATATTTTCAAAAGAATTGAACCATTCATATTTCAACAATGTTAACCGAATGTTACAAGATATATTTGTAAAAACTTTGGATCTTCATATCTCAGAATGATAGTTTGAGTTACAGCCCTTATTGCACCTACCACCTCAATTCCAGTTGTTTGGCTTGATGTTATAAGTAGGTAAATAATAATAATATTGTGCAATAATATTCACCATCTATGGAGACCGCTTAATGTATGGGACATCAAAACTACACATTTACCGGTATCAGCTATCCTCTATAGAAGGCAGTGGCAAGGTATAGGAATCGGCAAAGCTGTTTCTTATCATTTTTTTTAGTATCCTGAAATCGGGTTGAATGAAGGAACAGAAATAATATAGCACAACACTTGTTGGGTCAACCTCTATCCATAGCCCGAGTATCAACCAAATCTGGGAGATTTGCATTTTTCATGAAATTCGTAGATTTTTGCAAAAATGGTCAAGAATTAGAATCTCTAATTCTCACGAATAGTACTTGACGAGCGGAACATAATGTGTCATCACATTGGCGAAATTCACTCCTATTCTTGAGTTATAAGCATTTGAAGATGAGTGATTTCTCTGATCTGTGAGAGGAGGAAAGATGCAATGTTTCAGTGAATAACTCATCCTGTATTGTAGCGAAACGTCTCATATTATAGCACAACACTTGTTAGGTGGATTTCATGAAAAATGCAAATCTCCCAGATTTGGTTGATATAAAAAATGAATATATTGAGAAAATAATAGAGAGAAATAAGATAAGAAAATAATCATTTATTAAAAGACATATTATGCAAAACTAATGACAGAAGTAAAATTGGGTCTTTTTACATGCAGCCACACGTGCATTTGCATATATTATACACATTCAATGTGATCTTACACTATTCTTAACAAAGTTAAAGTCTGTATGGTAGTTCCTGAAACATGTAGTCTACATATTTACAATATTTTTCACAAATTACCATTTATTTTATCATGACAACGTTTTGTTTTCCTATGATGGTTCAAACAACTAGATGTCCTAACTCCGCCTAATAAAGAATTATTTCATTTCATTTTCATGTAGTAAATTTCTGACCACATTCGATACAGCTGTAAGGTTTTTCGCCAGTGTGGATTCTTCTATGTATTGATAAATCACCAGAAGTGGAGTGAAACTTATTTTTCCATTCAATCATATTTCTCATCACTTTGATCGTACAAAACTGTAAAATTCCGTATCTCTTCAATGAGTTTTTCACTCTCTATGTTGAACGAGGCCGCACTGTCACCGTCAAAAAGTAAACTGAACTAGTCGGTGACGGCGCGGGCAACAAACACGGCGACGGTGCTGACGCGGTGCGGTAGTATGTGTCCCTACACGTTTGAAAGCATTTGTTTTCTCACTCGCCGTAGTACTTCCGACACTCATCAGTACCGCGGCGCGGATATGTGTCACCCGGCCATTAGGCAAAAGTGCCGAGTTGCAATTGATAGAGCTATCTTATAGTTAACTATCTAATATACAGCTTCTATAGTAGACAGCTGCAATTCAAGTTAATCCTTTACCATATATCTGGTGTTGATTCTAGTTAAAAATATGATCAAATATTGGTATTCTAAAACTAGGTTTGGAATTTGAACTGTTGAACAGAATGCCCTTAAAATGCTCTTCCATGGAATGCAGTAAATGAGCTTATTAGAAATGGCATGAACTTAGCTGATCTTACAATGTTCTTACCAGGTGATCAAGCAGTTGAATTCAGTTCGGCTATTTATACAGCATGTTTCCTCTTTTTATGACTTTCCAAACCGTATTTATAACCACATTTGAAATCGCAGATGTTGCATTCATAAGGCTTCTCTCCAGTATGCTTTATCATATGCCTATTGAGGTCTGGTGCTGCATATTGGCAAATTTCACAAATGCGTTCCTTCCCATTATGAATCTTAGAATGCTTTTCCAGGCCTTCTTTTGTACCCACAAATTTACAATTGCCACATTTGTAAGTTGGCATGGTGTCAAGATTTTTATGATCGTTTTGTTTGTATGTTTCTGAATTGGAACCCTTGTTGTTAGCTTCATGTTTGGTTTTCCTATGATAGTTCAAATAAGTAGATGAAGTAAATTTCTGACCACATTTGATGCAGCTGTAAGGTTTTTCGCCAGTGTGCGTCCTGATGTGCTGTTTCAAGTGGTTCAAACGAATGCTTCGATATCCACAAATATCACAACAGTAGGGCTTCTCACCAGTATGAATTTTTTTATGTTTAGACAAATCACCAGAAGAACACGTTTTGTAATTACACTCTGTACAGTGGAAACGTTTAACTCTATGAATATATTTATGCTTTCTCAAACTATCAGAGCTGTGAGTCTTGTATTCACATGAATCACACCTGAAACGTTTATCACTGCGGTCGACAGTGTGAGATTTTTCATGGTATCTCAGGTAGTAAGATCGAGAAAATTTAGAAAGGCATATTTTACAACTATAAGGTTTCTCGCCCGTGTGGATTCTTATATGTTTAGTCAAATCACCAGAATCAGAAAACTTGGAGTCGCAAAAAGTACATGCATAAGGCTTTTCTCCAGTATGCTTCCTATAATGCCTTTCCAAGTGTTGTTTTTGAGTACACTTGTAATCGCAGATTTCACATTCAAAGGGCTTTTCACCAGTATGAATCCTGTAATGTATTACAAATATATCCCTATTTGGTGCCGCATATTGACATATTTCACAAATGAGTTCCTTTCCATTATGAATCTTGGAATGCGTTTGCAGCTTTTTCCTTGTTTGAGCCACAAATTTGCACTTGCCACATTTGTAAGTTTGCATGGTGTCAGAATCAACATCACTGATGCTATCCTGCTCTCTGCTACGTTGTCTTGCTCTCTTCATGCGGAACTCTCTCAGGCTTGCCAAACATGGTCTATCCTCGACATTCTCATCAGGAGAGTCTGCAGACAAAAATGATACACCACGGCATTAAATCGTCATCATAAAACAAGTGATCAGTTAGTCATCAAATTAAATGTTTCATTTGCATTATACAAGTCAATAATATGGATTAGTTTCCCCTTTCAGAGTATTTGTGAGGGTGATATTGTGTTAGTTATCCATACTGAATAAAACGAGCAGATATTGACCGACCACGGATCTATTAGAAAACGAGATATCGGTTCCAGTTGTTAAACCATTATCATAGTCCATTACCATGGTCTCTGGAGATTATCAGCGATTGATAATGGTGTAACAACCAAAAGTAGTACCTCTTTTCAGTTAATCTTTGTTTGGACAATATCTAGTATTATTATTCAGTCGGAATTGGTTTTTTCCGTTAACCTCAAACCCTTCGATAAAGTTATCGCAGTTAATCTTTTCAACTCAATTGATAGTACTTTACATGTAGAGTAAACACAAATATATGATGTGAAGCACAATAATTCAAATACTTAAATACTATAATGTTGTGGTTTATTATTTTTGTTTTCAAACTCTCCGGATGGCAATGTTCAAATTGGCAAGCTATCTGACATCTTCTGTTTTTTGTTTTGTCAGCTTCAATTGTTATGGCACAAAAAATAACAGCCAATAGTCTAAAGTTGACAAGATATTGCAATTCACCCTCTCAAAACAAGATTGTGGGGAATAGTATCATTTGAAAATAACAGAAAGTAGGAATTCATCTGAATCCGAATTGAATAACAGGTGTGAAGCAAATAATACAAGGTGCGTCAGAGACACTTACTTATTTGAAAGGTCAAATCTTTAATATCAAAAGGTAATCTTTTTTTTATATAGCAATAGAATATCCCTATTTTTTTCATGCAGTCTTGAAAATGACATCAGATCAATGGCGATTCCCATTGCGCATGCGCTGGAATGAAGTCGATTTTTGAAATTTGTATCCACTTGTTGCAGTACATCAATCAGTATGTTGGCAATGGCGTCTCGAATGTTGTTCTTGAGGTGTGCTATGGTCCGTGGTCGATCGGCATAAACCAGGGATTTCAAATAACCTCATAAAAAACGCATTGAGGAAACGCATGTGGAAATAAATGAACCTCGTCATTGAAAAAAGACCATGTCTTCAGGCAGGTTGTCAATCAGCATATCACATGCATTTTGACGGGCAACAAAATCGCGTCCAGTCAATTCTTGGACAGTTAATTAATATGGATGAAATTGATGGTCTTTATTAAAGGTCAGTCAGAAATTGCCATAGAAGCCGCGTGTTTGCGAGCTGAACGCCGGGGAGAACGCACAGCTGACTGCCTCACTCTTTCGATATTTTCTGGAGTTCTGATGGTTCATTGATGCCCATTTCTGGATTCAGCGACACTTCCACACTCCACTACAAATGAATTAACCCAGGACAGAATCGAATTACGGCCAGAACGAGTCTGTGAGGAGGAATTTCAAATCGAGCACGAAAGGCACGTTGCATAGGAAAAACAAGTGATCGACCATTAGAAAGGGAGCTCTCAACTGCAAAGGCCCGCTGCTCTCTAGACCAGAGCCTGATGGTTACTTACTTGAGGGAGGATACAATTGGGAACTTCCTCCTCCAGATGCGCCCCCTCCTGCCCCTCTACACTAAAAATTCACCGAGTGGGAAATTTTTCAAATAAGTAAGTTTCTCTGGCGCACCTTGTACCAGTGACTACACTGCTTTGCCTCACTGATAAGTCATGTCAGAGGCCCTGAAATTAATCAGATGCGATCTGAAAACTGTGAAAGCAGACCTGAGCCAGCCAGATTACTAGATGGCATTAGCTATTCACCTCTTAACAGAAACAAACTGAAAACTGTGACTCACCATCATGACTTGAACTGCTCTCTGCTTTCCAAGTGCAACCAATTTCATAATTGTTGTCATCCTGGAATAAAAAACAGAACAAGTAAGATACAAATATTATCAAAACGTGAGTGGAGTGAAGAAACCTGAATTGAAACGGTCATGAGATTACAGCAACTATCATAACTTGTAAGTTGTACACAGCAATAATCCTGATGGGATAATTTTCTACACCTGGCTTAATAATTAATTAGGCTACTGTGTATCAAATCACATCCAGTTAGATATAGGTGAATATAGTACTAAGTAATTTACAAGGATGCAGGGGA
>NC_052504.1:712921-742564 GCF_014356525.2 Nilaparvata lugens
GTTGGCATTTAATCGAGATTAAAAGTTAACAGATGTTTAACACAAAAGCCTGTTAACTTTTAATCTCGATTAAATGCCACGAGAACTATTCAGAGAAGTCTTCTTCTCAGAAAACCTCCTCCGATAGCTTCACGTGGCATTTAATCGAGATTAAAAGTTAACAGCCTTTTGTGTTGAACCGTCTGTTAACTTTTAATTTTGATTAAATGCCGCGAGAACCATTAAGAGAAGTCTTCTTAGAAAAACCTCCTCCGATTGGTACTCGTGTCATTTAATCGAGATTAAAGTTAACAGGCTGCAACCGGACCTATCTCGCTATCAGAAACCAAACCGAGGGTGTGTGAGAGACTTTATTAAATATTAATTAGGGCTACTCGATTTGTTAGTTGAAAAATAATTCAAAATCTGTTCCCTGACAAATCAAACCAAATCTTAAAATGTATGTATTCAGGGGTACTTAATCTCTATTTATAAAATAACATCATACTGCCCTTTTCTTGAAACGGTTTCAATATAAAATAAGTGATATTAGTGTCGGTTCGGTGCTATTCGGTACCGAATTACCGTTTCACACTTACGACAATCGACCCAAAACAAACCGAACCGAACGGAACCGTATGGCTAGCTACACACACACACATCAATTTTTGCACGTTAGATTTTTTGCCATCCTTAGAAATTCTAGTAGATTGAACAGATGATGATTTCAAGTTCCGTTTGATGTGAAAGCATTCATAAGGACGGCAAAAATCGATGTATGTGTAACTATAGTGAGGTCCACGTTATAATGGCAGCGTGTGATTTGCAATGGTATTGATATCCTTGTCTACCATTCAACAAAGCAGATGACACTATCTCTTTCACGTTTTGCGATGTTGCCACATCGTTTATCAACAATGTAGAAATTCAACTAATTGACAAAATATTTAATCTCAATCATGAAAATTTATTATTACATAAAAAATATATTTTCTTGACAAATAAAATATGATGAACTATTTTTAACAATAATGAACAGTTAAATTGATCAGATATACCAGTATCAGCTGTTTGGGTGGCAAGGCTGAGATCTGGCAACCCTTTTCTCCTATCTTCCTACAAAAACATTATAACGTGCACCTCATTATAGCTTCAGAGTGTGAAACTAGCTTTATGTAGCCGAATCTCAGTTAAGGCTTAAACACACACAACGAATTCTACCACATTGAACAGAACTCGACAAACATCATTTCTGTATGACATCATCTAATAGAATTTACAAGGACGGCAAAAGGCTGAACGGCGATAATGAATGTTCAGTATTGACATTATAAGGTTAGTTCTGTTTACTAGACAACACACTCTATCTACTATTCTCAATTGTAGTGAAAACAGTTACTCGACCAAGTAAGTGGAGTAGAGTTAGCTCGGTAGAGTTAGTTAATAACTGAGTAGATAACAGTTACTTGACCACTAACTCTACTATAGTGAGGTCCATGTTATAATAGCAGTGGATGAAGATAGGAGAACAGCATTGCCGAGTCTATATTTCTACATTGTTAAATACTGTGATGAATTTTTTGAGTAAATCTCATGAAAGGAGAGAATTAACTAGAAAAATTATAATTACCCTTATAAAATAGAAGGTTTGCCAAACAAACAGTTAGCACCCGAGCGATAAGGCTCCCTTATCAACAGCTGAGTATAAGATAAGAGTACCGTTTTGTACAACGTATTTTTTCAAAGAATTATTTAATAAAATTATATTTATTTTGCTAATTAAGTACAAACCATTTATGAATTGCTCATTGAACTTTTGAAGGTTATACTTTTGTTTACAATTGATCAGATGATGTTTTGTAACAGCTCAGACACACAGCTGACTGACTCAATATTATCAACGTCATGCCAGGTCTTAATGCAAACCATAATATTATTTCTAAAATTAAGAACTATTGAAAAAGATAAAGAATTTCAATATAAAAAAAAAGTATTATTGTTAAAATTATTTATTACTCACGAAATTACATTATAATGTTGTAGTAACGAACAAGGTCATAGCATGAATATTGTATCATTGATGAGAGCAGCTAAAATTAATTATAACAGATTCGAATATAATAAGAATTTTATAGAAATATTAAATTATAAATTATTGCTTCAACTGAGTCATTCACTGGTGAATGAATCTCTTTGGCAAGCCTAAGCCAATCATACGTCATAGAAATGGCACCAAAAGGGATGATCGTTTGAAAGCATCATAATTAATCTGTTATCAGCCAGAAAACTTGCCTTATCATATATGCTAGTGCATGTACACTGTATAGGGGAACTGTATATAGAGAATTAAGCAATTTACAAAATTATACAAATAAGTTATTATTGTAATCAAAGGAATTATATTTTACTGCTTGCCACTGACGTCATGCCTACGTCATAATCATTCTACAAATGGCGAATTTTCATGCAAATTAATTACACAGAGATTCCAAGAAAAAGGTTCTAACCAAGAGCTTAGAAGAAGCTTGTTAAAAAGTTACCAAAGACCTATTAGTGAAATTTTATTCGATTTTTGTATTTTTTATCTGTGAGCCAATATCTTAGGCTAATTTATCTATTATTTTATAAAATTATTCATCGATTGATTGTTCTAGAAATTAAAATTTAATTATTCCCTAATTTAATTGGTGAAGGAAATATTTAATTAAAATTCCACAGGTGCTAAGACCGAAGCCTGGACCAGCCACCGATCATACAAAATTTGATCAAAAGGAACCACGACCGCCAAGAGGATTCATGTGAGTTTTTATGTTGGGGCCCCAAACTTCGCTTCGAAGAAAACATAGTGCAGAAAAATATAAAATTTTCTTCGTTAAAGTAATGGCCACGCCGACAAGCGCTTATAATCATTAAGATCCTAGATTTTATCTGGTATAGAATTTATAAGAACTTGTAGTTGATTAACTATCCTCCGCTGCCAGAACCACGACCTTGAGTAATTTTAAAAATCTTTTATAATTTGTTTTCATTATTAAAAAAAAAAAACTGTTAAATTTGTCAATTGTAAAGTCTGTTGGATCATGCATGGTATCACGCCAGCAAAAGCAAACTTCTAGTTATTTTGTCGATGTTAAAAACTATTTTCAATCTGTAATCCAAGCTTTAAATCTGCACTGTCAAATTATATATTTTATTATATTATATTTCCACTTTGTCAATTCGTCTTCTGAGTTCGATTATTTCTTAAGCCTGTCAATTATTGTGTCTGACACGTTCTATATTATCAAGAACCGACCAAGTACGATCGTTGAAATAATTGATTCAACCTGGATATTGGAACAGATCTAAGTGGATGTAGTGTGTGGGGTCAGATCGAGATTACCTATTCTCTGTCCTTACCTGCTCATATATCAGCTTTTATCAGTGACCAACCTCGGCTTGGGAGCGAATTTTTTGACTGTATGGCAGATGCAGCTGAAGATAATATAATTTCCTACAATAGAGCATAAAGCCCGACAAGACTCTGTTCTCGAAGTATATTCCGAACGATCTCTGGTCCTTAGTGCCCTATCTTAATCCTTCTGAACTTATTAGAGACACAGTCCCGTAGATTATCTACATCGAGGTTTTTGCTCGACCTGTATGATTTTATATGCTGTTTCATCACAGGTAATAGTTTTAAGATATCCGTACTCAGTGTTTAGCGACCGCTACACTACCACTGAAATTTTTATCATTATACAATCAGTCATAAGAAGAATCAAGGGTGAGCGAGTGTTTATGCCTCCCGCGATTCAGACGATTGTATCGAATCTTGTAGTGACTCAGTCAGTCTGGTGTTCACTTGGCGTCCACGCACGCATTTTCAAATTCCTAACCTCAATACTGGGGACTCAGTACAAGATTCGTTATATGTGTGTCGACTTAACCTTGGCGGCGATAGTAATTCCCCAAGAAGTGCTTCACAATACATATTTGGCAACGTTGCGGAGCTAACAAAGGATAGTGCAACCTGCTTTGTCGAATGATAGACAAGGATAGCATCACCAATGTTAATCGAATACTGCCATTATAACGTGAACCTCACTACAGTGAAAATCAGACTTTACTGTTCATTCTTGTTTTAACTATTATCAATAATTATATTTTATTCGTCAAAAATATATTATTCAATGATTTAATAATAAAATTCACAATATTGAGAATAAGTATTTTGTTAATTAATCATATTAATAAATTAAATTAATCATATTTCTACATTGTAAAAAAACCGATCTGGCCACGTTGTGGAGCTAGAAAAGGATAGTGCTATCTACTTTGTCGAATGACAGACAAGGATAGCATCACCAATGTCAATTACATACTGTCATTATAACATGGACCTCATTATAAATGTAAGTTAATGAGGAAAATCAAAGAATGCAATATTTGAGTGGATTTAAGTTGGTACTCACTTTGACAAATAAGTTTTTGCCACATGACCGTCGGACACTTCATGGTCTTTGGTCCGGAACACAGATCCCCCTCTCAGGGACGCCAACTGAGTCGACCATTCTGCCACCTAAAATCAACAGAATTTACAACATTAATAAAACAATATCTATAAACTAATACTCTTCTTACACTCGTATTGTTTTAGAATTATAATTAGATAGTATACTCCATATAATTAGAAGCCATTCTAGGCCTGGATTAACTAATGAAATTAATTAGAAAAAAATAACTTTTTCCAAGTCGTATAGTAGATAAAAAAAAAATGAAAGTAACTATTCTACTAATCATCAATAATTCACCCTCTTCTCAAGTTCTGATAATACTCTTAGTGCCGGTTGCACAAAAGCCGGTTAAATTTTAATCGTGATTAATTCCACGAGAACCAATTAGAGAAGACGTCTTATCAAAAAGTCCTTCTCTGATTGATTCTCGTGAAATTAATCACGGTTAAAATTTAACCGGCTTTTGTGGATCCGGGCCTTAATGACTTGACCGTTACTACCTTGACTGAACTTGTTATATGGCTGAAATATGAAGTCAAAGTCAAGTTTGTTTGGTAACATGTTCACTTATTACTTTTTATTTCAAATAAATAGTTTCCATATTAAAATAATATGGAAAATTTATCATGTTTATGTCAAAAATTTCAAGTTAATCAGTTGAGTAGTTGATACGTGATGATGCGTCATTCGTGAATTTCCTATCCCCTACAACTATAAGCCAATTCTTTCCTTTATTATTATTACTGGCCGTCGAGCTCCCGAATTGGAAGACGCTGCGAATGAATCATGATCGTCGACTATTAGGGCCGGTTTCCGAGCTCGGCATTTAGCTAAGTTCTAGACTAAACAGCTGGAGTCAGAGAATTGGCTTTCCGAAACGGGGCGTAATCGTAGTTTTTACTTTCCTTGCCCTATTACCATAGGTAAGGAAAGTATTGCTTTCCGAAAAAAATTAAGGTACCCCAATTTCTAAATTTTTATATTCATTTCAAGGTCCCCTGAGCCAAAAAACTGGTTTTTGGGTATTGGTCTGTATGTGTGTGTGTGTGTCTGTATGAGTGTATGTGCGACTGTGTACACGATATCTCATCTCCCAATTAACGGAATGACTTGAAATTTGGAACTTTAGGTCCTTTCACTATAAGGATCCGACACGAACAATTTCGATCAAATGCAATTCAAGATGGCGGCTAAAATGGCGAAAATGTTGTCAAAAACAGGGTTTTTCGTGATTTTCTCGGAAACGGCTCCAACGATTTTGATCAAATTCATACCTAAAATAGTCATCGATAAGCTCTATCAACTGCCACAAGTCCCATATCTGTAAAAATTTCAGGAGCTCCGCCCCATCAATGCAGATAGATTCCCAATTATCAGGCTTCAGATACAATTGAAACAAAAAAAATCAAGTGGAGTAGATTGAGCATGAAAATCTCTACAATTAATGTTCAATAACATTTTCACCTAAAATTGAAAATAAGCTTCAAATTCGAGAAAATGTGATCATTCAATTGCAAATTATTGTTGATTCTATTAAATCATTCACTATGAAGAGATAGCAGACCTCATGTGTGTCTCCAGCGTTATTGCCCTGTCACCAGCTGGCTCAAATCTTTGAATAGTAGACTTGAGATGCGCGGGAACACTAGCGTCAGTGATCAATTTTCATAACGGCAAGGAAAGTTGTGTGAGTGCGCCACACCAGATTTTTTATGATAATCTTTACATTCTCATTTCTATAATTGGAAATTTTTTTTCTTGACGAAATGAAACATTCCTAAATAAATCAAAATAGCTGAAACTATACACTATTTTCTCTTTATTTCATTTTTTTGTTCAATTTTCTAGTTTTTCGAAATTTAATTTAAACGTGGACTGTGACTACGCCCCGTTTCGGAAAGCCAATTTTCTGACTCCAGCTGTTTAAAGTCTAGAACTTAGCTAAATCCCGAGCTCGAAAACCAGCCTTTAGACTCTGTGTTTTTCTTATTTGCCCACCAGCTTTAAATTTTTGAGAAAAATGAATACTTTCTTTCTTCAGTCCATCTTGTCCACTTGAACTCTTGGAGATTTCACCTCTGTAATAATTTCCTATTCATTTATTTTTGTTCTAAAACTATTTCATTCCTTTATTATATTACAGATTGAGGAGAAAAACAGTTTTGGATCTATCCTGTTGATTATCTCCCAATCATTTTCTTTATCTCCCCAGACTTTCTTAATCTATGGTTAAGTGCTGAAGGGGAAGGTATCCTCGATACCCTCTCTGAGAATGGACTTCTTAAGGTCCAAACTTCACCGTTTCATGTGAAAGCATTACAGTACCTCAACTTTCGCATATTTCATCATTTTTCTTGCTCAATATTATTGCAGTACTCTTTAGTTTGATATGATTCACCATGTTATTTTACTGCTACTGGTATTTATTTTTAACGCTAGAACCTAAATTGAATTTTGTTTTATTAAACATATGAATAAAGGAATATGAATCTGAATCATTAATTTGATGTTGTAATAATGAAAAGAAATAATATATTAGCAGGTAACCCGTGCTTTGCGCTGGGGAAAATTTTTGTTGCAAAATGCAATCTCCTCAAGTCCAGCAATCATAAAAAAATTGACAACGCTGTTATCAATATTTGCAGAAGCAGAAGTCTTCGGGGTGATTTGCAGCATTTAATTTGGATTAATGAGTCCTATGTTAAGTTGAATAGTCTGTGCCAATATTTTGCAAATAATAAATTGATGTTGAATGCCTCGAAAACAAATTAGATGTGTCTACAAACCCATCAGAGTAGGAGGTTAAGACAAAATGAAACACCTAAATTATTCATTGGAGAGTCGGAATTGGTAATCAAGAGCTCAACGGACTTCTTAGGGGTGAAACTGGGGGAAGGGCTGGGTTGGGGGGAACAATTGATGAGATTGAAAGTAAAATAGCGAGTGGAATTTTTGTCTTAAGGAATTTAAGTAAATTAAATAATAAGCCTCTATTGAAGTCGGTCTATCATTGCTTGGTGGAGTCACATATTACATATTCAGTGGCCCTATGGGGAGCTAGAGAGAGTAACCTTCAGAAAATTTTCATTTGTCAAAAGAAAGCATTGCGCACTATGTTGAGGTTGCATCCACAAACACATTGTAGGGACTATTTTATTAAAATGGAGATTCTCAGAGTTCCCTGTCTCTATATTTTGGAAATGTGTGTATTGTGTGTATATATTAGAAGGTGTTCACTACAGACTATTAATAAGACGCATGAATATAATACACGGCATAAGAGTACCTTCTCGGAATATCATAAATTGACTTTGTATGAAGAAAAACCCAGTTATATTGGTAGAAAGATTTACCAAGTACTACCAATTCGGTTGCGGGAAATATTAACGATAGAAAAGTTTAAACGAAGTTTGAATTTATTTCTAAAGGAGGAATGCTTTTATAGTCTGAAGGACTATTTTGATTACTGTAATAGAGTCAAAGACAAATAGTAATTATATACTAGATATAAATTTAATTAAAAATTAATGGTGTCTCGCTTTTGCTAGCACTTTGACTTGTCTGACGCCGTTGAGGCCAACCAGACGTAATATCTATCTATCTATCTATCTATCTATCTATCTATGATTTTCGTTTAATTATACAGTAATAGTCAAAAAATGGAATAGACTAGAGTTGAAAGTTAACTGACCGGATGTATGGAAGCCTTAATTCTGAGCGAGTGCAGCAGATGACGGAACCTCTGTTCGGTGGAGCGTTGAGCGTGGAACTCGGTCAGGCCGGTCACCGCCATGTTGCTGTCGCACAGGAACACACGCAGCTGCAGGTGCTTCCAGCCACGCACCTACAAACAAAACAAACAAACAAACAATCAAACACCATTCAACAAATACAAATTAACATCTAGACATCAATTTCCAAATTTCCAAATTCAAATGTTTTCTATTCAAACTCACAATATTCACATTCAGATTCAATAAGAAAAACAAAACACTCAGCTCAGTAACATAAAAAATAAATAATGGAAGATTAATAAAATAAATACTGGTATGTTTTTATTTTATTCTGTCTTTCAACATTACAAAATCACCTCTAATGAAGTCCACGTTATAATGGCAGTATAGCCTGGTTTTTACTAGTAGAGTAAAAACTTTTTTTTAAGGAAAGTAGAGTTAGTGGTCGAGTAACTGGCATACTAACTCAACTCTACTTACTTGGTCGAGTTAATGTTTTCACTACAATTGAGAATAGTGGGTAAAGCGTGTTGTCTAGTGAACATAACTAACCTTAAAATGTCAATAAGGAACATTCATTATCGCCGTTCAGCCTCAAAAGTTTTACAAAAAGCATTGATATATAAACCGATAGTTTAATATGTTTTTAAACATATTGATATGTTGTTGAACTTGATAGCCTACGGCACGACTCTACTAGCTCGAGACCGGCTCCAACGATTTTGATCAAATTTATACCTCAAATAGTCATTGATAAACTCTATCAACTGCCACAAGTCCCATATCTGGAAAAAATTCAGGAGCTCCGCCCCTTCTATGCAAAGTTTGATTTTAGATTCCCAATTATCAGGCTTCAGATACAATTTAAAACAACAACTTTCAAGTGGAAAAGATTTAGCATGAAAATCTCTACAATTAATGTTCAGTAACATGTTCACCTAAAATTGAAAATAAGCTCGAAATTCGAGAAAATGGGATTATTCAATAAATTGCAAACTGTTGATTCTATTAAATCATTCACTATGAAGTGATAGCAGACCTTGTGTGTCTCCAGTGTTATTGTCCAGTCACCAGCTGGCTCAGATCTTTGAATGGTAGACTTGAGATGCGCGTGAACACTATAGCGTCAGGTGATCAATTTTCATAACGGCAAGGAAAGTTGTGTGAGTGCGCCACACCAGATTTTTAGTAGAGTAGAGTGGGATAGCACTGTGGGATAGTACTCTATCACTTGCCTTCCCCCACCACCGCTTTTCACTCTACTCTACCACTACTATGCTAATGAAAATAGTCTCGAACTAGTAGAGTCGTTTTAAGGTTAGTTCTGTTCATTAGACAACACATTTTACCTACTATTCTCAACTGTAGTAAAAACAATACTCGACCAAGTAAGTAGAGTAGAGTTGGGTGAGTAGAGTTGGTATGCCAGTTACTCGACCACTAACCACTAACTCTACTAGTGAAAACCAGGCTTAACCTTTAAATGTCAATACACGACTCTACTCTACTAGATCGAGACTGTTTTCATTAGCATAGTAGTGGTAGAGTAGAGTGAGAAGCGGTGGGGGGAAGGCAAGTGGTAGAGTACTATCCCACGGTGCTATCCCACTCTTGTCTACTAAAAACTAGTACTCTACCATGAATGTTTTCATTGGCAGAGTTCACAAGAAAGTTAGTACTTGCCCAGGGAACTCTACCACCAACTCTACTAATGAAAACCAGGCTTATTTGATTAACTCAAGTTATATATTTTCAATGTAGCGGTCACTGACTCTGATATTAATATGTGGGCATCCTTTTTATTCTGCCTCTCAATAGTACAAAACAGGGCTGCATGAACCATTGAAGAGCTATTCAGAAGCTCAAAGGGTCAATACATCCTTGAAGATTGAAAATTTTTGTTTTGCTTCATTGAATAATTTCGGATGAATATAATTTTTACAAAATAATTTTTGACAGAAAAGATGAAGAAATCATACAGATCAATGTGAAATACCATACAAATTCCTCATTGATGTAAGAAGCTCGAATAATATTTATGAGGCACATATTTATGAGCATATCATATTTATGAGGCACTCACCATATTTATAATGCAGGCCAACTGTAGCATAAATAGGCTGGTAGTGTTGAACGGATCCTCAGCGTTTGGATGGAAGAAGTTGACTGGCCATACATCAATGTATTTAAAACTGCCCGACCTGAAACAAATTATATAATCTATATAAAGAGGCTTATACACGTATGGGATAGGAAATTTACGAATGACGCATCATCACGTCTCAACTACTCATCTGATTAATTTGGATTTTAGCATATGGATTCTTAATTAACCAAGGAAGGTTATAGGTATATTTTAAATTCTTCACATTTCAGTAGGATGAGTTTCCAGTTGGCCAAGTTTTTTATTAGACCCTTGCGGACCACGGGTTACCTGCTAGTATATATTATAATAAGTAATATAAAATATTCTTTATTCTTTATTGATTGATATAATAAGTATACATCATAATTATAAATGATAGGGAGAGGAAAAATAAGGTAACCTTGTGCTATTCCTCTCCCCAATTTAGATATGGTTACACATAGTCCGAAATAGGTTAAGTCTTGTAGCTCTTCACTTCGCAAAATTTTCAGACCACTAATATGTTCAAACACTAATAGTTTTAAATATAATTGAACAATATAATATTTGACTATTCTAACAAATAATAATATTAATATACGTATGACTTTTATTGGTGGGGAGACCCTGAAGAAAGTTTCACCTCGCGAACTTTCCAGGTATAATTTAAGCCGTTAATGGTCGACTGTTTATTCATTTATGTTATACATTGATACATACAATATCATTCTCAACTCATTATGAATGATTGGGAAAGGAACAACTGGCTTAAAGCCCAAACTGTTCTTTTTCAAAATTTGCACATTAACAAATTGTTATATATTAGCCGGGACCGACAGTTTAAAGAGCCTATCTGCAACCTTGGAAAGCTTTGTTAAGTTGCACACATCAGGAATTGCCCGGTCATTTAGATCCTCTCTGGTACCGATCTCAGATTTCTCTCAAAATCCATTGGTGAATTTATTGTAAAAGTCAATTCAAATTAATTTTTCCTCCACCTACTGGCTAAAGTAATTACTTTACTCCCTGAAACATAATACTAAAGTGTCACTTTTTCGCTCTCGGTAGTAAAAAACAGAAAAACTCCCTAGGGAGTAAAAGTGACACCATTTAAATAGCATGGGAAGCATCTCTATTTTAAAAACTTACATTATAATAGGTTAGAAGGTCTAAGCTCAGATGAGAAAGCATAATAGAGGTGTCTGTCATTGAGTCAACTGAATTCAATACCACAACCAGAAATTTGATCAACTCATGAAATATATGTTTGTATGATATTATATTCTTAATATTAGTAGACGATAAAAATTTATACAATTTTTAAAATATCTTATTCTATTCAAAATACCAGCCAACAAATATTTTTGATCTGCAATTCAAATTTGAACCGCGTGATCTGGAGTCAGCCATTTTTGGTAGACACCCAGCTGATATAATTGTTACAACTTTTGCCGATAGATAGCGCAATCGGCAGTGCCAATCAGACGGCCGGCTTTTAGGTTTTAGATTTTAGGTTATGTTAGGAAACATTGTCACCAATACGTAAGTTATTAAAATGATTTTATTTGCAGTTTCTATAAAAAAATGTAGATGGAGGAAAAATGTTGTGTACATCATGAGTGAAAAATACTTTTTCTCCCTCAGGAAAATTGTTGCCCTCGGCTTCGCCTCGGGCTTCAAACTTTTCCCTCAGGGAGAAAAAGTCGTACTTTTCACTCTAGATATACAAATAACTATTATTTTCAGTAAGTGTTTTTTTATTATTGTTTACTTACATGTTACAATATTTACATTCTCTAAGAAAATTACTCCTCTAATGTAGAACAAGTGCGTGTTTAGAGGAGGTGTCATTACAACAACAATAATAGGTACAATCATAGCCTACTTTAGATAGAGTAAGCCATGGTACAATACAAGAAAATAAGTAGACTTTCTACAGCTGTTGTTTACAAACAATTACCGGTGATAAAAGGTTGGCGATTTCCGTGCATCTCGCAACAAGTGAGAGAACACTGCCTGGTTTTCACTAGTAGAGTTAGTGGTCGAGTAACTGGTATACTAACTCTACCGAGCTAACTCTACTCTACTTACTTGGTCGAATAACTGTCTTCACTACAATTGAGAATAGTAGGTAAAGTGTGTTGTCTAGTGGACAGAACTAAAGCCTGGTTTTCATTAGTTTAGTTAGTGGTAGAGTTCCCTGGGCAAGTACCAACTATCTTGTGGACTCTCCAAATGAAAACGTTCATGGTAGAGTACTAGTTTTTAGTAGAGTAGAGTAGGATAGCACCGTGGGATAGTACTCTACCACTTGCCGTCCCCCACTACCGCTTCTCACTCTACTCTACCACTACTATGCTAATGAAAACAGTCTCTAACTAGTAGAGTCGTTTTAAGGTTGGTTCTGTTCACTAGACAACACACTTTACCTACTATTCTCAATTATAGTGAAAACAATACTCGACCAAGTACGTAGAGTAGAGTTAGGTCTGTATAGTTAGTATGCCAGTTACTCGACCATTAACTCTACTAGTGAAAACCAGGCTCAACCTTTAAATGTCAATAACTGACTCTACTCTACTAGCTTGAGACTGTTTTCATTAGCATGGTAGTGGTAGAGTAGAGTGAGAAGCGGTGGGGGGGAAGGCAAGTGGTAGAGTACTATCCCACGGTGCTACCCACTCTACTCTACTAAAAACTAGTACTCTACCATGACTCTACTCTTATGTAGCTAAGGTGAACGTGATATTTTCGAGCTCAAAATTTAAGTGGTTTTATTCTTTATTTTGTTTTTTTTTTTAAATTTGTTTTATGTTTTTACAAAAGTTTTACTATCAATCTATCCAAATTTATTATTTTTTTGTTTTATTCTAATCTGTTTTATTCTCAGAGTGTGATTTGGTGTAGAAAATTGAAATGGACATAACCTATGTATAATATTTGGACAATTTGAAACTAAATTGGGAAATTGATGAAGTTTTGGGCAATAACCTGTTTTTTCTTTCCCGACTACTGTATTGTTTGTGCTAACCTAATAAATAAATAAATGACCCTACTACTCTACCATGAACATTTTCATTGGGAGAGTCCACAAGATAGTACTTGCCCAGGGAACTCTACCACTAAGTCTACTAATGTAAACCAGGCTTTAAGGTGGATGGTTTGAATTTTTCAACTGGACAGAATTGACGATTAATTATACAAAACACTTGAAAAATTAAATAATAGTGATACATTTTGAGTGTAACTCACTTGACGGCGGCCTTTGCTTTGTTGAGAGTGTGAAAGTGTCGACACACACACACGTTCTTCTTCATTCGCAGCACATCGCTGATCAGACACACAAACTCCTGGCCGCTCAACTGCTTCTCCTCAACTGACTGCCGCAGGCCAAACACCTCACTACCCCCTCCACTGCCTCTTCCACTTTCACCTTCACTACCCCCACCACTGGCACCTCCACACTCCTGCTGGAACCGCTCTGTGCGGTACGGCGAGTCGGCACTGCAACACAAACACACAATACATACGTCAATCACTGAATTTTCACAAGACAAAATAATCAATTATACAACACACTGAAGAAGTTGCATTATAGTGAGAAGTCGCGCACATCAATCCGCACATCATAAGTAGTGGTGCTATACTACTTATTCTACTAAGTGGTGCTATCTTGCATAAGCAAGCATAAATAATTTATGGAAACGTCTATATACAGGAAGGTTTATTCACATGTGCGCGACTTATCGATCTCTCTGTATTTCCACTGTTCACTTTCTCTATTGTGTTCGAATAGTAATATCTATTGAGATGAAGGTTTAATTGATACTCACTCCAAGAAATAGTCATGCGGTATTTGATCGTCGTAGAATCCGAAGACAATGGTGTTGGGCTTCATGGCACCCAGACCTGAGAGGTGCACCAAATGGTGCAGTCCTTCCCGCACCGATCGAGCCACTGTCAGCTCTATGAACGCTTTCACCTGCGAAAAAAGAATGGCGATAACCGCACATTGATATCTCAACTCGTATCAATTTGTTGATGTAAGGCCCTGCTGCACAACAGCCGGTCAAATTTTAACCGTGATTAATTCCACGAGTGCCAATCAGAGAAGGCGTTTTTGAAAAGATGGCTTCTCTGATTGTTTCTCGTGGAATTGATCACGGTTAAAATTTGACCGGCTGTTGTGCAACAGGTACTAAAAAGTGTAAAATTATGCTGTATAAATTAAGCAGCTGGAATCATGTGTCTGTGCATGAATGACTGACTGTGTGATAGCTTCCAACATAGCCTCATCTGATGTGATGAATGAATGAATAGAAAAACTGTAGTACCTATTTGCGTACAATGAATTCTTCAGCTGACTAAATGATAAATCACAACAAATTTATTTCTTAATGCACTTTCAATGTTATTTTCATATCCTGAGAAAAGGCCGAAGGAGTGAATCAATTTTGTTGTCCAACGAGCTTGACCTATAAACATTCATGGAATACGTGTTCAAAATTTGAAGCTGATTGATCAACTCTTTTTTAAGTTATTGTAGAACATACAAACAGAAGGACAACGACTTTGGCCTTCAGTGAGTCAAAAGTGAGAACTCGCTAGCACTCATTCAATTACCTTGATATGGTCGACGAGTGACAACCAGTGTGAGTACTCGTCGAGTGTGGGATCGTCACTCATTTGGCTGAACTCAGGTCCCACTTCGACGTGGCCCAGCACATACAGGTCACTCTTGTTGCTATTAATATTAGATGTAATTATCTTGATATGGTCGACGAGTGACAACCAGTGCGAGTACTCGTCGAGTGTGGGATCGTCACTCATTTGGCTGAACTCGGGTCCCACTTTGACGTGGCCCAGCACATACAGGTCACTCTTGTTGCTATTAAT
This sequence comes from Nilaparvata lugens, assembly GCF_014356525.2. Lineage (NCBI taxonomy): Eukaryota > Metazoa > Arthropoda > Insecta > Hemiptera > Delphacidae > Nilaparvata > Nilaparvata lugens. The sequence goes on from NC_052504.1 coordinate 728,152, forward strand.
ATTAGATGTAATTACTTTGATATGGTCGACGAGTGACAGCCAGTGTGAGTACTCGTCGAGCGTGGGATCGTCACTCATTTGGCTGAACTCAGGTCCCACTTTGACGTGGCCCAGCACATACAGGCCACTCTTCTTGAGGTCGTTGACGAAGCTGATGAGAGGACAGCAGCTGCGTGGGTTGCCAACCATCAGCAGCATCTGTGGTCGCCAGAACTTCACATGGTCTTTCCGCGAGTCAAGCATTAGTAGGTATTTTCGCACCTGACAACACACAACATCACAATACAATACAATACAATAGAATTAGAGTGAAATACTTTGTGGACTGCTTAATTTATGCAAGAATCTCATATTTCCAGAGATATAGTCCGGGTACTGTAGCTTTGCCTATCGGCGGAGGGCCTCTCTACAATACTACCCGTTAAAAAACATTCAACATTAATGAAAATGTAGCTTTAATTAAGCAATACAGATTCTCTTTTGTATCTTCTTAAAAGCAACGTGTTGCATCCGAAAAGATACACAAGGAGCTTTAATGTATCTGTCCATTAGCAACAGATGCTCTTTTGTATCTTCTCAAAAGCAGCGTGTTCATACGAAAAGACACATAAGGAGCTCTAATGTATCTTTCTGCAGTATGGCATAGTTGTTTGGAGGGGCTGTTTCAACTGTCATATTGTTGAATTATTTGTAGCACAAAAACTGATAATTAAAACTATATTAAGCAAACCCAGGTTCTATCCAACGGATATGGTTTTTAGTGATTTTGAGGTCATGACTATACATCAATTATACATAAAAACCGTAATTGAATACTTGATAAAATATAGATCCGATTTTGCTCTCACATTAAACTCTATAAGGCCATTGCTAACAAATATGTAACCTATAACACTAATATTGAATGTATAAGGAGGCAGTTAATTTACATAGGTACTAAAATAATAAACCTTATTCCAAATCACTTTCTCATGGACAATAAGATCAGCGGAAAATAAAACTGGATATAAAAAACTGGACATACAGTAATTTCTTCTTCCATTTAGATATATAAGACTCAAGATTTCTGCTCCAGCATTGTTTTTTCATTTTTCAGTGGACTTGCTTACCTTTATTTTGCGTACCTATTCCTCTGTTTTTTTCCTTCCCCCCATTTCTCCCTTCCCTTTTTTCCTCATCACTTCTCTCTTCTCTTCTTTGCCTGCCTATTACTTGGGAAACCATAGTTGGCTAGGTATCTTCCTCTCTTTTTTCTCTTCTCCAACACACCCAACCACAAAGACCATGGTTTTTTATATTTGTAACATTTTATTGTATTTTTTTTGTAATTCTTTGTCATTTTGTTTTATTATTATACGTAATTATTGAAACATCTATTGACGACCTTTAAAAGGGGTATGTAGATTCGTCAATCAGTCTAAACGATTTCAGTCTTAGTCTTAAAATTTATCAAATCAGTCTTACTTGCTCGCAATGAGCCATAAATTCCGCAATTGAATATGCGGAGACATTCAATAGTTCATTTCTTATTACTGTTTTGAAACCCTTACTGTTCATCTCCTTGAGATGCGCAGGTAGAGCATTAAACAATCTTATACCAGCGCTCTTCACTCCCCGCTGATAAAGAGTTGTTCGATGAACCTTGTCTCTCAAGTTTTGCCTGTTCCGAGTTCCGTAATTGTGTTATGTCTTGTTTTGTGTGTTTTAACCAAATTGAAAATTGAAATAAGCAACAGATGCCATTTGTATCTTCTCAAAAGCAACGTGTTGCATCCGAAAAGATACATAAGGAGCTTTTTGAAGTTACGTCCTTTTAGAACAACACATCCTATAATAAGCTGACATTCGTTCAACATACGCTTTTCCTTTTTTGAACTATTTTCAACGACACTACAGTCTAATTTTTTGAATATTAGTTATTAAAACTAGTACCTGCTCACATGTGTACGTGCGCTTTTCATTGTTGATGATACGTTGCAACTCTCTCATTCATGAAGAATCTCTGTGTGTGGGGAGCTTCCTTCATCTAGAGATCTAGGGTCTCTGAAGCCCGATGTTTTTGCAAAGCCGTTAATATTACCCCCCAAACCATACCTTTCCTATATGCCGTGTCAAAGTCACCGCGTCTATGGGACGCGCACTGTACATCTCGTGACCCTCCTACTTCTTAAGGTGCGTGCGCCACTAACATCAGCTGATGTAAAGCGAAATGCCTATGTTCGTGGCGCAGATGTCTGTACACATCTCTATAAATTATGTCTTCAAAGCTCAGTGCGTTTGTTTTCTTATTAAATGAATGAAATAATTCAGACGTGATGCATGCTGCAAGAGCCCTGCTCACTTAAGCGGCTAAACGCAACAAATTAATAATTCATATATTAATGAATTCATTTATTTATTCATATACAAATACAATCCAGGTCAAAACAACAGGTATTCGCCCAAAACTGTTCTAAACCTTAATTTGGAATACAGTCTAGAGGTTATGTAAAAATGATAACTTAATTCACACACTATTTTGAGCCCAAAAAAAGTATCTACTACGATTTTGAATTTATCAGATTAATTAATTTCAGAATACAAATCCAAACAAAAATCTTCCTTCACAATCACCAAAAATATTAAAAATTTCAATAATATAATACATTTTATTAATAATAATTACCTGATGGAAAATAAGCGCCTGTGATATGGAACCCCAGTGCGCCGATCTAGAAGGAGAGAAGAGATGCAGCAGGAGAACTAGAAGAAGACAGAGCACAATGCTGGATGCAGCGTACACCGAGTTGATCACAAACATCATCACCAGAGTTCCTATCAGGCCAATCAACGCTGTGTACCACGAAAAGTACTTGAACGAAGGCCTGCAAATTCAACATTCAACATTATACACATATTATCATTATTAGGCCTACACTATAGTATAGTATCTTCTTCTTCTTCTATATATATAAAAGCGAAATGGCACTCACTCACTGACTGACTGACTCACTCACTCGCAGAACTAGAAATCTACCGGACCAAAAACGTTCAAATTTGGTAGGTATGTTCATTTGGCCCTTTGGAGGCGCACTAAGAAATCTTTTGGCAATATTTTAACTCTAAGGGTGGTTTTTAAGGAGTTAAAGTTCGTCTTTTAGCATGTATATTCTTCTTATTCTCTTAATTATAATAATTGAAAAAAGGCCATACCATATGTTAATATAGAACTATAATCTAGAGAGAGTACCTCTTCGAAACAGTTGTTAACTGGTAACTAAATTAATAATTTTGTCAGGTTGGCATTAAGTTGAGTTGACTTTGTTAGATTGGCACCAAGTTGAAGATTGAAATGCATTTATCGCGTAAAAATTGATTGGGCCCTGCTACTTCATTCAGAGCTATTTCTGGTAATATTATATTACTAGCTGTCAGGCTCGCTTCGTTCGCCATATCCGTTTAGTCTGGACCCCCGACTGGATCGTCCTAACATATGATAAAAATGCTCAAATGAAAAATGCAGGCGAGCGAAGCGAGCCTGCTGATCTCATTCTTGGACAATCCAGTCGGGGGTCCAGGGGGCGGAGCCCCCTCGCTAGACGGATATGGCGAGCGAAGCGAGCCTGACGGCTAGTAATATATATTATACTTTAGTTTAATTCACTTTACTTATTCGTCATATGGAACTGCATCAAGGAAGCAACGTTCCCGCAGTAAATGGCACGTCAAAGTGTAATCTAATATATTATTACTAATATCCTTCATCTATCAAACTCAACAGATTTCACATAACATGCATTAAGCAAAAATTACATAACAAGTAAGTCTTGTTATAAAGGCCTACAAGAGAAGCGTGGAAGCTTTTTGAAGTTGAGCCTCAGGACTCTTCTGGGCACGAAAAATAGACAATGCATGCCTTGATCCTCCCCACAGCAAAATGCTATTATATTATTGCTTTTTGGTTGTATTGAAACTGTGTTTGAGTACATAAGATTTTTATTTTGTAAATTGTTTTTTTTTTTATAAATACCTTTCTTCTGTTCTGTTGAAGCTATCTGCTTTGTATAATGACTGACAAGGATGGCAAACCAATGTACGCAAATCAGATTTGATCGGTTGAGTGAAGGGCTAGAAAGGGATAGGACTACCTGCTTTGTCGACTGATAGACAAGGATAGCAACAATAATGTTAATCAAATACTGTCATTACAACGTGGACCTGTGGCGAATCATCTGATATTTGCCACCTGTGATTAACAACCTGTTTTCAACTTTCATTAGTTTGTTTATTGATTGTATTAGTTCATTTAAATTTACTCAGTTCAATTTTGTCATCTCTAAATTAAAACATCTAATCATTCATCCAGTTTATTTAATAACCTATTTTATCATAGGAAATCCACAAACCAAATTTTCTATAGACCTCACTATAGAGCTATCTGCTTAGTCGAATGATAGCAAACCAATGTAAAGCAGAGTTGATCGGTTGAATGAAGGGCTAGAAAGGGATAGCACTACCTGCTCTGTAGACTGATAGACAAGGATAGCTGACCTGAAGTTGGGCGCGGACGCGAGGTCAAGGCCGAGACAGGCGAGGTTGGTGGCGAGGTAGGAGAGCAGGAAGAGCACCGAGTTGATCTGAGCGATGAGGTTGAGTGAGCCGATCAACAGGATGAGTTGCACCAGCAGCCACGACAGGAACACGGCCGCCAGCGGGTTGCTGCGCCACACTCCCTTGCTGATGAACATCAACAGCTGCCCTAAAACACAAACCAACCATCAATCATCTCTCCTTTACACATTGTTTAAGAAGTATTGTCATTCATTTTTTGGCTGTGCCAAGATAACAAAAAAAGTAAAAACAGATATCAATGCTTGGATCAAAATTAACTACTTCTTCTACCTTTGAGAAAGTTAACAGAGAACTTTTCTGATTAGTGCGCTCACTTCCCCTACTTGTGCTCTATCAATCCTTTCCCAATCCTTTCCAAAAATTCCAAGGATCAAAAGCCTTCCTATGACATGGATAGCCATAGTTGGAAGAACTTCTACCTCTTGATCCTCTACCCTTCTTCACCACATAACATGTATAATTTGCCTTCTAATATTGTAATGTGTTCTCATATTTATGTTATTTATTTTATACTGTAATGTTTTTTTATTTCATATTGATGTATCTTATGTGTGTGTGTGTGTGTGTGTGTGTGTGTGTGTGTGTGTGTGTGTGTGTGTGTGTGTGTGTGTGTGTGTGTGTGTGTGTGTGCGTGTGCGTGTGTGTGCGTGTGCGTGTGTGTGTGTGTGTGGTGTGTGTGTGTGTGTGTGTGTGTGTGTGTGTGTGCGTGTGCGTGTGTGTGTGTGTGTGGTGTGTGTGTGTGTGTGTGTGTGTGTGTGTGTGTGTGGTGTGTGTGTGTGTGTGTGTGTGTGTGTGTGTGTTGTGTGTGTGTGTGTGTTGTGTGTGTGTGTGTGTGTGTGTGTGTGTGTGTGTGTGAATAAATAAATTGAAATTGAAATTAAAAAGTATTGATTTATTAAAAAATGTTAATTTATGAGGATGTTATTAAGTGTTCAAGTGTCAATTTATTAAAAAGTATTGACATTTTAAGGTTAGTTCTGTTCACTAGACAACACACTCTACCTACTATTTTAAATTGTAGTGAAAACAGTTACTCGACCAAGTAAGTAGAGTAGAGTTAGTATGCAAGTTACTCGACCACCAACTCTACTAGTGAAACCAGGCTTGAAGGAGAGATGATTTGAGATAACTTCATTCATAAATTAATAAACGGTGGCTGTTAAGTTTAATTTATCTGACTGGTTGTATCTATGTGAATAAAGGAGAGATGATTTGAGATAACTCCATTCATAAATAAACGATTACTGATTGCTCAGGTTCAATCAATTCGACTATATTGAGATCCACGTTATAATGGAAGTATTTGGAATTAAATAGAGAATCCATTTTATTCAAATGCTAATTAATATATAATTATGATTTAACGAAAATCCTAAATTAATGCTGCAAATCACCCCGAAGACCTCTGCTACTGCATTGCTGTTGTCAATATCTGCAGTAGCAGAGGTCTTCGGAGTGATTTGCAGCATTTATTTAGGATTTTCGTTAAATCGAAAGTATTTGATTAACATTGGTGTTGCAGTCGACAAAGCGGATAGGGCTATCTCTTTCTCGCTTTGCTCTGTTGCCAGATCGTCTTGTAACAATGTAGAATTAATAATCAATTAACAAAATATTTCATCTTAATTATGAAAATTCATTATAAAATATAATTTATTATTTTAAACGAGAATGAACAGTTATTACATCAATAAACCTGTATCACCTACCCTCCATAGATTGACAAGACAGAGGATTGGCAACGTTGTCTCCTATCTTTCTCCACTGCCATGATAACGTGGACCTCAATATACTCGAATTGATTGAACTCGAGCAATCAGCAATCGTTTATTTATGAATGGAAATACCCCAAGTCATCTCTCCTTCACAGAGATACAACCAGTCAAATAAGTAAACTCAAGCAATAATCCATCGCTTATTCATCAATGAAGTTATCTCAAATGATCTCTCCTTCACAGATATACTACCAGTCAGATAATTAAACAATCTCAAACAATCAGATACTCAAACAATCAGCCATCGTTTTGGTAGAGAATTAGTGGGGAGGATATTTTTAATATTCTTTCCGAAGAATGGACATTGATATGTCCAAAGCTCCGCCAATTTATGTAGATGCATAACAATATTATCTATAGTTATCAAAAATTGCTTTTTTCATATCATATACAGTTCAATAATTATTTTCTTAGTCTATATCATGTAAATTCATCTATATTTTGCTGTATTGTAAGCTATTGTATATAAGTGTATAAGCCAGTATATATTGTTGTAATCTACATGAATAAAGTACTCAATCAATCAATCAATCTTAATCATTTATTTATGAATGGAGTTTCTCAAAATCTCTCCTTTCCAAAAATACAACCAGTCGAATAAATTAAACTCAAGTAATCAGCAATCTTTATGTATTTATTTATTTTCAAAGGCAACTCTCTACGTATTTCTACTTCTCTATATTCTCTCTACTCTCGAGTATTTTTAGCCCAGGTGATGATGAGGGGATGAATGATAGATAATACAGTACAAACGTTTCTATTTGTGATGATTTAGGGCCGGTTTCTGAGCTCGGGATATAGCCAAGTTTTAGACTTTAAACAGCTGGAGTCAGAAAATTGGCTGCCCGACACGGAGCGTAGTCGCACTTTTTATGATAATATATATTTTCTCATTTCTATAATTGGAAAAGTTTTTCCTTGACGAAATGAAACATTCGTAAATAATTCAAAATAGCTGAAACTTTACACTATTTTCTCTTTATTTTATTTTGTGTTCAATTTTCTAGTTTTTCGAAATTTAATTTAAACCGGCGAATACGCCCAGTTTCGGAAAGCCAATTTTCTGACTCCAGCTGTTTAAAGTCTAGAACTCAGCTAAATCCCGAGCTCAGAAACCGGCCCTAAATGAATCCCAGTTTCTTAGTGAATTATGAATCGTTTATTTATCAATAAAGTTAAATCAAAATCATCTCTCCTTTCCACAAATACAACCAGTCGAATAAATTAAACTCAAGTAATCAGCCATCGTTTGTATATCAACTAGCAGATGACCCTTGGGTCTAATCAAAAACTTGACATCTTGAAACTGAAATCTTGAAGAATTGAAAATAATCCTATAACCATCCTCGGTAAATTGAGAATCTATATGCAAAATTTCAAGTTAATAAGTTGAGCAGTTCAGACGTGATGATGCGTCATTCGTGAATTTCCCGTCCCGTACATACATACACCAATTGCTTCCTTTATTATAGATTACAGATAAACTAGTAGGTAACCCGTGCTTCGCAAGGGTCTATTCTAAAAGTGCAAAATGAAAACTTGACGTAATAAAAAATCGAAATTTGAAAATAGGCCTATAATAATCATCCTCGGTTAATGAAGAATCTATATGCAAAATTTCAAATTAATCAGTTGAGTATATTTCAGACGTGATGATGCGTCAAACATAATTCCCTATTCCTTACTTGTATAAGCCAGTTCTTTCCTTTATTATAGTATAGAAAACTGAAGAATTCATAATACTTGAAAACCTCACAGAATCATATTGATTTTTCCAATACATCAATAAATTTTAGTTCGATAAGGATCCTCCTCAATTTGAATCAGGCAGCCTTTTGTTTTCCCAATTCCAAACAAAATACCTAAAATACTCGTTTCACTGGGAATTCGTGTCTGATTGTACATTATAAATAAAGAATATAAATTACTACTTATTTTATTGTGATCTATTCATGTTTTTCTTATGAAATTCAATTATAGGCCTACAGCATGAAGACTATGTCCAATTCATTTGTACTGGTGGCAAAATTTTACATTAAAAATAATTATTTGATAAAATCCAAGTTCAATAGTAAAGAAAACAAATTCCTTCAAAAAATAATTGATAATAATACGTTTCGAGGGAAAAATTAAGAACAAAAAAAATGGGAAACATCGCGGATTCGAACAGAGGAACCATCACTCCGTAAGCAAGCGTTTTACCGCTGCGCTACATAGACGTTCGTAAATTCTAGTCTTATAACCTACTCATAAAAAGACACACTTTTGGCTATGGAACTTCATGTAGCCTACGGTAGCATAGATGAATTTGAACATTAATTCTGAAAAATCTAGAAGAAAAAATTGAATTTGGGCTTCCAGGTGCACGAGATTGATATTTTTAGAATCTATGTTAAAAATTTCGAGATCTGAATCATTCCCGTTTTTCCGGTATGCAATCCACAAGTTGACATGTTTTGATGCGGACAAACGAACAAGCGAACACACGAACAAACACAACCCTACTCTCTCTTCTTAGATATCACTATATTAGACAAGAAACAGTATCTATCCAATTTGATTGTATGATATGTGAAACGTTGTGGTATTTCTCCAGAATTGAAAGAATAAGACGTGGATGTTACTGAAGATGTGGCCGCTGTTGCCATGAAACCTGGTTCTGTAATTTAAATTAAATATCGGGGGACCGAGCTTCGCTCGGAGTAAAAAAGCATGGAAGAATTATTATGAAAGAAGCAATTATAATATATAATTTATAGTTCATACAGAAATGTTCTATCAAACCACAGTGAATTGAGATCAATTCCCAGAAGAATGCAAATATTTCTCTCACAAAAGCCTGGTTGCAAAAAACCATTTCAAAAAGATCGCTTCTCTGATTGGTTCTACTGGAATTAATCAGGAGTAAAATTCAACCGGCTTTTGTGCAACCGGCACTAAGTACCTGATTGAATGATTACAAAAGTTCAACAGCTGAGTCATAATTTTGACACAGTCCCACACACATGAACTCGCTCATTCACTTCAATCATCAACAGACGACGAAATTATCATCTTTTGTGTAGTTGAGAAGTTGATATTTTGGTAATTATTCATATTGAATGAAAAAGATTAAGAAATTGTCAAAAAACCACTGATTTATTGATAATTAGAAAGATTTCTAAGAGATCTAATTAGATTATATTTCTAATTATCAATAAATCAGTGGTTTTTTGACAATTTCTTAGTCTTTTTCATTCAAATTATCATCTGTTTTTCAAGGATGAATAATTATTATCCTTTTCATGTCCTTCAGCGAGTTTTCCCAGAGATGAGACCTAGTGCAATCGAATTTTTATATCATAAACCTACTATGTTCCAAATTTTGTGAAAATCGTTAGAGCCGTTTTCGAGATCCGTTGGACATACATAACCATATACAGAAATTGTTCGCTTAATATAAAAGGATTTTGAACAAAATATAAAGTGATATTAACAATATAAACGTCTTATGGTGCGTACAGATATACGCGCCGCGAACATGAGCAATTCACTTTTAATCAGCTGACTATATCTGTATTTTTACAGAAACGGTAAGATACAGATATAAAAAGCTTCGCATCAGCTGATTAAAAGTGAATTGATCATGTTCGCGGCGCGTAAATCTGTACGCACCTTTAGGCCCGGTTGCACAAAAAGTGATTCACAAGAACCAATCAGAGAAGGCCTTTTTGATAAGACGTTTCTCTGATTGGTTCTCGTGAAATTAATCACGATTAAAATTTAACCGGCTTTTGTGCAACCGGGCCTTATTATTTCAAGTATCTTCCCACTCACCGAAGACATTATCCTTAGCGAGCGCCTCCAACACGCGACTGGAGCCGATGAGGTTGCTCAAGGAGGCACTGAACGTGGCGGTGAGAATGCCGATGGTGACAAAGGGCGGCCACACATTGGTGGGCAGCATGAAGATGTAGTTGTTCTGCAGCAGGAAGCGGTCGCAGGTGGCCGCAATCAGCACCGAAATGGTCAGGTAGCAGCACAGTGTGAACGCCACCGCCGACAGAGTGCCTTTCGGAATGTTCTTGGCCGGGTCGCGCAGTTCACCTACACAAAACACATCCATTCATTCTGCGGCTTATTAAGGTGCGTACAGATAAACATGCTCCGCACACGCTCCGATCATGAACGTTATGCGAGATGTTACACAAGGGTTCGCTAGGGGTTCGAAATATGTTCGAAGGATGATCGTGCGCTTGACGTATTGTTGACTTCACTACAACCTAACCTCACAAATGTGAAACGTTCAATCCAGCTGATCGGGTGACAAAACTAAATAAAATATTTTGACCAGGGGATTGCTGGGTAGCCTAATAATACATTATGTTCATATAATAAATTGACGATAAGTATTATGTTTATTGCATTTATGTTGAAGTTTTATTACAAAAAAGGTTATGCCTGTCAATGTTTTGAAAGGTGAAAGGCTTGGTTGGGAGTTTGGATTCTTCTTCTAAATTTGAATATGCTGGTACCTATCATTAAAAATATTTTTATCATTTTATATTATTTAATTGTGTTGATTTGAAATGTATGATTTCAGGGCTACTTGTATTATAATAATAATAATAATTTATTTTTGTCAAAGAACAATTACAAAATTGCATTAGACAATGTCAGAGAATTTAAAAAAAACATTACATTAATAATTTGGGTGGAGACCCACTCAATACAAATTTATACCATCTAGGTAACTCATAAATAAGAAATATAATCTTATACACATGCTAGTAGGTCCTATAATATACAGTATTTTATAAGACAAACATTAATTGAAGGAGTTTTCATAAAATTCAGTCAAACTATGAAATGGGTTGTCACTTAGGAATTTGTTTCTTAGGAGAAGGATTAGTAATAATACAAAGAAAATCAAACCTTGGGTGACTAATGGTATTCTTCGATGTATGAGGCGAAGAGACAAAATGTCTCTTAAGGTTCGTAAACAACCATTTAATGTACAGCTGATGGATTGTTTTAAATCATATAATCGAACACTGAAGTCGGCATTGCGAACTCTAAAGGAACAGTATTTCAAGAATAAATTAGTTGAATGTGGAAATAATCTAAGGGCTGTATGGAAGGTTGTGAATGAAGCAACAGATACCCCTTGTAAAACTAATTGTTCTATTAAAGAGTGGTTACCAAGGATTATCGCATTTTGAGATCTTATCAAGTAAATGAAATAGCAGAGGAGCTTAATGAACATTTTGTGAGTGTTGGTAGAAGAATTTCTGAAAAAATTACTAAGGTAAAGGACAAGATTTTTAGGGAAAAAACTAATAGATTGTTTTGTAATTCGTTTTTCTTTTTCCTGTCATAGCAGAGGAAATTGATATGTGTATTAAAAACTTGAAGAAAGGGGTAGCACCAGGATTTGATGGATTTTTTTCTAAATGTCTGATTTAAAATGTATGATTTCAGGGCTACTTGTATTTATAAAATAGAATTATAGTACCCTTTAAAAGTGAAAAAATATTAAAAAACAAGAATACAAATTGTAATATAACTACTAGTTTCGGTGATCACACCATCGACAGGTTATAAAAATAAATCATTGTGTTGATTTTATATTATTAATTATTAATTTTATATGATAACACAGAGATCGTAACTATTAACAAACGTTACAAACAAAAATGTTAACCGCGCATGCGCAACTATTGGTTAGTTCGCCTAGGAACTTGCCTAGCTGGAGCTCTGTTACACGCTCTGTTCGCTTTCCGTCTTGCTCGACCTGCGATCAAATATCGATCTGCTCGAGTGACGTTCAATTGCGGAGCAGAGAGTAAGTCTGTACGCACCTTTACATGTTAAAATACAGGATGGACCTTTATACTTTCCTATTCTAACAACCAGCTGACTACTGGTATCATTAGTTTGTACAGTACGCGTCCCCTAGCTTTGCCTACGTGACTTTTAAATTACATACAGGCAAGGTATGGTTCGCGTGGTAATATTCACGGCTTTGCAAAAACATCAGGCTTCAGAGATCCTAGATGGAGATTCCTTGAAGGAAGGTCCCTACACAGAGAGATTCTTCATGAATGAGAGAGTTGCAAATATTAACAAACATAGTATATCATTCTAAATAGAATTCATAGTATAATATACTATCTAAGCTACTATCACTCATCAAAATAACAATATTATTCACACTTCAAAAACAAACACATCATCAATATTACAAATAGTAATATCTATCCGTAGATAATATCACGTAGATAATACAATAATATCTATCCGTAGATAATATCTATTTGTAATATTGATGATGTGTTTGTTTTTTGAAGTGTGAATAATATTGTTATTTGACGAGTGATAGTAGCTTAACCTAGATTTTGATTTGGACTGTAGTATCATAGCCACCTCTAATACAAGGCCGCGGCCTACGATATTGCAACGTCGCAGTGTAGGCCTAGAATCTAATACATGATTGGTGAAAAAGATCAGGTGGTATTTTTTAAAATCTTTTCACCAATCATGTATTAGATTCTAGGCCTACACTGCGACGTTGCAATATCGTAGGCCGCGGCCTTGTATTAGAGGTGGCTATGGTAGTATAAATTTGAAAAGAGACAGTTTTAGGCATAAGCATGTTGTGCCTCCTCATATAACTGTAAAAAATTGTACGACTGAGTAATGAATGAATAAATATAAACTATAAATTAAATCTTTCGTTACAAATTTTCTATGCTTTTACACTCCAGAGCAAAGCTCGGTCCCCCGATATTCTAGATTATTTACCCACTCGGTATTTCACTATGGCGATCGATATGAAGCATCGTTGAGTTTAAACTACTGATGCGCCAGTTTTTATGAATATTTCGTCCACAGCTGCATGATGGCGACTGAATGACAGGTGGTGGGGAGTGACCTTGACAACGCGTATCCTCCTCCACCATCCGCCAGATATGTGCGATTAAAAACCATCCGTTTCCCGTGGTCCACACTCTACAAAACACGGTATTTAGATGAAAAAATCTGGTGTGGCGCACTCACACAACTTTCCTCGCCGTTATGAAAATTGATCACCTGACGCTAGTGTTCCCGCGCATCTCAAGTCTACTATTCAAAGATTTGAGCCAGCTGGTGACAGGGCAATAACGCTGGAGACACACATGAGGTCTGCTATCTCTTCATAGTGAATGATTTAATAGAATCACAATAATTTGCATTGAATAATCACATTTTCTCGAATTTAGGCTTTTCAATTTTAGGTGATAATGTTACTGAACATTAATTGTAGAGATTTTCATTCTCAATCTACTCCACTTGATTTTTTTTGTTTCAATTGTATCTGAAGCCTGATAATTGGGAATCTATCTGCATTGATGGGGCGGAGCTCCTGAAATTTTTACAGATATGGGACTTGTGGCAGTTGATAGAGCTTATTGATGACTATTTTAGGTATGAATTTGATCAAAATCGTTGGAGCCGTTTCCGAGAAAATCACGAAAAACCCTGTTTTTGACAACATTTCCGCCATTTTAGCCGCCATCTTGAATTGCATTTGATCGAAATTGTTCGTGTCGGATCCTTATAGTGAAAGGACCTTAAGTTCCAAATTTAAAGTCATTCCGTTAATTGGGAGTTGAGATATCGTGTACACAGACGCACATACACTCATGCACAACACACACACACACACACACACACACACACACACCACACACACACACACACACCACACACACAACACACACACACACCAATACCCAAAACCAGTTTTTGGACTCAGGGGACCTTGAAACGTATAGAAATTTAGAAATTGGGGTACCTTAATTTTTTTCGGAAAGCAATACTTTCCTTACTTATGGTAATAGGGCAAGGAAAGTAAAAAAAAACTGAATCTTCTTCTATATACGTGGTACAAACTAATAATACCAGTAGTCAGCTGGTTGTTAGAGTAGGAAAGTATCAATTAAAAGAAATAGTTGTCCTATTATATCCAACCATTCAATTTATGTTTACTAATTTTATTTCTAGGT
>NC_052504.1:742664-762664 GCF_014356525.2 Nilaparvata lugens
GTTAATTGATTATAAGTCTACATTGTTTACAAAGACTATCTGCCCAGAGCAAGCGAGAAAGAGATAGCCCTATCCGCTTTGTCGACTGCAACACCAATGTTAATCAAATACTTCCGATTTAACGAAAATCTAAATAAATGCTGCAAATCACCCCGAAGACCTCTGCTACTGCAGATATTGACAACAGCATGCAGTACAGAGGTCTTCGGGGTGATTTGCAGCATTAATTTAGGATTTTCGTTAATCATAATTATATATTAATTAGCATTTGAATAAAATGGATCTCTATTTAATTCCAAATACTTCCATTATAACGTGGATCTCAATATAGTCGAATTGATTGAACCTGAGCAATCAGTAATCGTTTATTTATGAATGGAGTTATCTCAAATCATCTCTCCTTTATTCACATAGATACAACCAGTCAGATAAATTAAACTTAACAGCCACCGTTTATTAATTTATGAATGAAGTTATCTCAAATCATCTCTCCTTCAAGCCTGGTTTTCACTAGTAGAGTTAGTGGTCGAGTAACTGGCATACTAACTCTACTCTACTTACTTGGTCGAGTAACTGTTTTTCACTACAATTTAAAATAGTAGGTAGAGTGTGTTGTCTAGTGAACAGAACTAACCTTAAAATGTCAATACTTTTTAATAAATTGACACTTGAACACTTAATAACATCCTCATAAATTAACATTTTTTAATAAATCAATACTTGTTAAAATGACAATACTTCTTAAACAATGTGTAAAGGAGAGATGATTGATGGTTGGTTTGTGTTTTAGGACAGCTGTTGATGTTCATCAGCAAGGGAGTGTGGCGCAGCAACCCGCTGGCGGCCGTGTTCCTGTCGTGGCTGCTGGTGCAACTCATCCTGTTGATCGGCTCACTCAACCTCATCGCTCAGATCAACTCGGTGCTCTTCTTGCTCTCCTATCTGGCACCAACCTCGCCTGCCTCGGTCTCGACCTCGCGTCCGCGCCCAACTTCAGGTCAGATATCCTTGTCTATCAGTCTACAAAGCAGATGGCTCTATGTCCACGTTATAATGACAGTATTTGATTAACATTGGTGTTGCTATCCTTGTCTATCATTCGACATAGCAGATACATCTATAGTGAGGTCCACGTTATAATGAAAGTATTTGATTAACATTGATGTTGCTATCCTTGTCTATCAGTCGACAAAGGTAGCGCTATCCCTTTCTAGCCCTTGTCACCTGGTCATATGGGACATATAAATTATATGAATCATATATTTATCTCATATTGATCAGGATTTTAGAATTTTTAAATTAAAAGTTCAATGAACAGTATTTTGTCATTGAACAATCTTTTTCATCGACAGAAAGATTGTTTTATTTTATTTGTTGTCAATATTAACGTTAGCTTCTCTCTGTTTCTTATAACAAACGTGCCGCTTGTGCGACAGATAGAAATATGTACTTGAGATGGCTTTTATGTTTGGCATTGACTGAGTTTATATCAATACCCAAAAATTTAGCTTTTGGGACAGAGTTCGTTCGTTAGGACTGTGATTAAAGTCTGGCTGTTCTGGTGGAAAGGATTGATTTTGCTCTTGTTTTATAATACAGTTTTCCTGTCGCAGTTCGGGCAGTTTAAAGAGAATTGTATTATTTAATAAGACGGGATCTGAACCCATTCCACTAGATCAGTTATTTTGATTTTTAACTAATAATTAACGTCGCGTTTCAACCAGTGAATGCCAAAGGGATTGCAATCAGATTTTCAACTTAATTATGAGTGTAACGCTAGTTCGCCTCCATGGTGCACATTGGGTAACGCTAAATGGACTAGCAAATGATGGCGGTCAGACAAACTTATGTTCTCCTGACCGAAAACCACACATCCCAAAGAATTTGGAAATATACAGTGTATATCTAGGCATTTGAGACTCATGAGCTATATATTTGTTGTGTATCTGCCATACGCTAAATAAATAAATAATGCCAAAGGGGGAAGCCATCTTCAAAAGGTAGGTGTTATCATTTTTGAGTTTTTATATTTTTCATAACCACAAAGATTGTATCTTTAGCAGCAAGCAAGTAGTTCCCCCATTAATTTCATTTTAATATTGTTTCCTTATTATAAAGTAACCTTGATTGTTTAAATGTAATATATGTTAAAGATTATAAGATTATATGATAAGATTATATATAATAATGATAATATTATAAGATTATATGTTAAAGATTCATTAAATTATATAGTAGAATGTTCACCTTTTGTTTTATCTTTACTAGTAGTTCTGTGAACAGTAGACCTCACGCAGTATTCTCATCCACAAGTACCTGATGTCAACTGTTTTAAAAAATGTTAACAAAATCAGTTCACGTTTGAATGTGTATTGCATAATTTATTAATATTTATGTTAATTTAAACAATGAATAGAATATATTTTATTCCAGAATTTATATAATATTCATCCAGTTCCGTGATAATCTTTCTATCTAATGAAAATTAATTTTTTTCAATCAAAATATTATAATTTCTTCAGCATTATTTAGTTCATTTGATTATTTTTAATCACCTATTAAATTAGTTTTTTCGAATGTGAGGATATTGATACTGATGGACACGCATAATAATACCATGACTGCAAAACAAAATATTGAAACCAAAGACCTTAAAGCTGCGATTAGACCAAATTTATTAACAAATGTTAATAACTCAATCCTTATAGATTATCTTAGATTGAACATAACTTATCATACACATGATTAACATGTGTGTTTGTCAACTTGCGTTCAATCTAATAGAATCTATTAGTTATTAACATTTTGTGAACATTTTTGCCAACATTTTGTTAATAACTCTGGTGTAAACCCAGCTTAAAGATGCATACCTCTTCAAGGTCTTTGATTGAAACTATTGACCTTATACAAATACAGTAATAGACTGGCTTCTCCACACATCTGTGTAATCACTTGTCAGCTGATTTATGATGAATAATTCTATAGTCTGATTTTTACTCTAATATTGGCGTATGAATGAGGCTCCTTTTTTCTTTCATATTATCCTTGAAATGCAAAATTTCCATAAACCTTGTATATACGTCGACGCGCGATTTAAAAAGGAACATACCTGTCAAATTCCATGAAAATCTATTACCGCGGTTCGCCGTAAATGCGCAACATATAAAAATTAAACATTAAGAGAAATGCCAAACCGTCGACTTGAATCTTAGACCTCACTTCGTTCGATCAACTAACAAAACATGTTACATATATTTTTTTCATTCCCCTTTACATATTTAGTGGAAGTTTCACCGCCTCCTTACATAGTTGGTGGAGGCAACTCCTTATACCCTTCACTCAACCTCATTGAACAGATCAACTCTGATTTGCAGTACATGCCCCGTAGCTCTGCCTCCGTGACTTGAAAAGGCTGAGTTCATCTTTGCATTAAAGTCATTAAAACAATTTCTCAATCTGGAATTCCTTAGGGTGATTTATTTTGTTATTTTTCACTCATTACTGTCTTATGGAATAGTTTTATGACTGTTGAGGTTTTTAGGATTCAAAAATGGGCTATTGGGGTAATGGCTGGGGAGTCACAAAGAAATAGCTATAGACCCCATTTTAAAAGTCTTAAAATTATTCCTTTACCTAGTGTCTACATTCTGGAGGCCCCTTATTTTGTTAAAAGAAATCAATGTTATTTCACTCGTGATGATATTCATTTTCATAATACCAGAAATGAACACTTGTTGAGAGATGAGATGTATCGCCCACTTTCTATAAGAGAGGCGTCAGAAGCTCTGGCATACAATTATATAATATTTTACCTGAAATCATAAAGAAACTGAGTTCATAATGAACACGAGTTTAGATCTAAATAAAAAATATATTTTTCCAAGAGTGATTTCTACACAAAGGAAGAGTACATTGATCATTACTCTACATGAATTAAATAATGTTTTCCTTTCCTGTGTCTTGCTTTTGTTACTGTGGGCTGTGTCTACTTTGTTGGACCATTTAGATTATTTTTATTTTGTTGAACCATTTTGACAAGTTCCAGATCCTCCCGATTAGGTGGGCAGTCTATCCATGTCAGTCATTATTCAAAGCAGATAGCTCTATAGTGAGGTCCACGTTATAATGACAGGGGAGGAAGATAGGGCGTTGCCTTGCCACTGCCTTCTATAAAGGATAGTGATAATGGTATATCTTATCTTATATTAACTGTTCATTATTCTTTAAAATGATCAATTATATTTCATTCGTAAAGAAAATTCATTTTCCTATGATTGAATTTTTATAATTGACATTAAAATTAGGAGGGGAAATACTTGCTTCATGCTGAAGAGAATATCACTTCATGAAGAAGGAGGAATCATCTATGGACCTGCCCAAAGGCAGAACACTGATGACATTAAATACTTTGTTATCAATTTTATTTCGACATTGTTGAAATATGATCTGGCAACGTTGTGGAGCTAGATAGTGCTATCTACTTTGTTGAGTACAAGGATAACAAACCCGACGTTAATCAAATACTGCCTTTATAACGTGGACCTCACTATATAGTAAGAACACAGTCATCGTCATTTGAGTATATAGTAAAGTCCACGTTATAATGACAGTATTCTATTTACATTGGTGTTGCGATCATTGTTCATCATACGACAAAGCAGGTAGCGCTATCCTCATCTATATCCGCAATTTTGCCGACCGTTTTTCAAAAATTTTGAATTTTACAAAACTGTCTTTGAATGATTCTCTTTTTTCAAATATTTCAATTATTCTTATTACTTTTTTCTGAAGAATAATTATATATTTTCTGAAGCTCCTGCTATTTATATTAGCCTTCAAAAATATAGACGGGTATATGAGGAGAACCAGGTGATACAATATTTAGAGGACATACTCACCCTTACCCTTTCGTTTACCCACCTCATAGACTTTGTCTGCTGGAGAGTGGCCCGTTTTATATGGGAATGAAAACATTAAATTCACTCCCATCTCACATCAGAGAAATTGATGTCTTCAGGGAGTTCAAAAAAACACTCAGGGAATTTCTTATTGTATTGTGTCCTCATAAATTAGCGGACTTCTTTGTTATGTAATTTTGACTTGATGTATGTTATGTGAAATCTGTTGTGTTCTCTTGTTTGTTGTGTTTGATAGATGAAGGATATTTTTAATATTTTTTTTCAATTCTGAGGGTGGTGCCCACATAAGCTCTTAGGCTTGTGCGTGGGTAATGAATGATGATGATGAAGAGATGACGACTACTTTTTAGGTAATCGGGACCGACGGCTTATCGTCTCCTCCGAAAGACGGGGTGGCCGTATCTATGTGATTGTGCTGTGGTCAAAAACTTTTGCAGCGGTCGAAATTCGAACTCGGATTCTCTTGATTATCAGACCGGCGCGTTATCACTTATTCCAACCAGCCACCCATATTAGTAATATATTAAGCAATAATATATATATATAGTAATAATTAATAAACTTAATAATATATTAAGTAATATTATATCTGCTCCGCAACCGAACGTCACTCCAGCAGAGCGTTTGATGATCGACCGGGGAACAACAGTGGTTCGACCGGGGAACGCGAGAAGATCTAACATCTCCCGTAACGTTCATGATGGGTGCGACTGCCGAGCGGAGGCGGAGCTACTGCGGTACGATGGAGGAACGAGGGCGGTACGAGGGAGGAGCGTGCTCGGTGCGGTTGGATGCGCGAATATGTGTACGCAGATTTAGATTACACTTTGACGTGCCATTTACTGCTGGAGCGTTGCTTCCTTGATGCAGTTCCATATGACGAATAAGTAAAGTGAATTAAAGTAAAGTATAATATATTATACTATAGTGTAGGCCTAATCATGATAATATGTGTATAATGTTGAATGTTGAATTTGCAGGCCTTCGTTCAAGTACTTTTCGTGGTACACAGCGTTGATTGGCCTGATAGGAACTCTGGTGATGATGTTTGTGATCAACTCGGTGTACGCTGCATCCAGCATTGTGCTCTGTCTTCTTCTAGTTCTCCTGCTGCATCTTTTCTCTCCTTCTAGATCGGCGCACTGGGGTTCCATATCGCAGGCGCTTATTTTCCATCAGGTAATTGTTATTAAAAAAATGTATTATATTATTGAAATTTTAATATTTTTGGTGATTGTGAAGGAAGATTTTTGTTTGGATTTGTATTCTGAAATAATTAATCTGATAAATTCAAAATCGTAGTAGATACTTTTTTGGGCTCAAAATAGTGTGTGAATTAAGTTATCATTCTTACATAACCTCTAGACTGTGTATTCCAAATTAAGGTTTAGAACAGTTTTGGGCGAATACCTGTTGTTTTTACCTGGATTGTATTTGATATGAATAAATAAATGAATTCATTAATATATGAATTATTAATTTGTTGCGTTTAGCCGCTTAAGTGAGCAGGGCTCTTGCAGCATGCAACACGTCTGAATTATTCATTCATTTAATAAGAAAACAAACGCACTGAGCTTTGAAGACATAATTTATAGAAATGTGTACAGACTTCTGCGCCACGAACATAGGCATTTCGCTTTATATCAGCTGATGTTAGTTGCGCACGCACCTTAAGAAGTAGGAGGGTCACGAGATGTACAGTGCGCGTCCCATAGACGCGGTGACTTTGACACGGCATATAGGAAAGGTATGGTTCTGGGGGTAATATTAACGGCTTTGCAAAAACATCGGGCTTCAGAGACCCTAGATCCCTAGATGGAGGAAGCTCCCCACACACAGAGATTCTTCATGAATGAGAGAGTTGCAACGTATCACCAACAATGAACACATGTACACATGTGAGCAGGTACTAGTTTTAATAACTAATATTCAAAAATTAGACTGTAGTGTCGTTGAAAATAGTTCAAACACGGAAAAGCGTATGTTGAACGAATGTCAGCTGATAGGATGTGTTGTTCTAAAAGGACGTAACTTCAAAAAGCTCCTTATGTATCTTTTCGGATGCAACACGTTGCTTTTGAGAAGATACAAATGGCATCTGTTGCTTATTTCAATTTTCAATTTTATTAAAACACACAAAACAAGACATAACACAATTACGGAACTCGGAACAGGCAAAACTTGAGAGACAAGGTTCATCGAACAACTCTTTATCAGCGGGGAGTGAAAAGCGCTGGTATAAGATTGTTTAATGCTCTACCTGCGCATCTCAAGGAGATGAACGGTAAGGGTTTCAAAACAGTAATAAGAAATGAATTATTGAATGTCTCCGCATATTCAATTGCGGAATTTATGGCTCATTGCGAGCAAGTAAGACTGATTTGATAAATTGTAAGACTAAGACTGAAATCGTTAGACTGATTGACGAATCTACATACCCCTTTTAAAGGTCGTCAAAAGATGATTCAATTATAATAATAAAACAAAATGACAAAGAATTACAAAAAAATACAATAAAATGTTACAAATATAAAAAAACCATGGTCTTTGTGGTTGGGTGTGTTGGAGAAGAGAAAAAAGAGAGGAAGATACCTAGCCAACTATGGTTTCCCATGTAATAGGCAGGCAAAGAAGAGAAGAGAGAAGTGATGAGGAAAAAAGGGAAGGGAGAAATGGGGGGAAGGAAGAAAACAGAGGAATAGGTACGCAAAATAAAGGTAAGCGAGTCCACTGAAAAATGAAAAAAAAACTAATGAAAAAACAATGCTGGAGCAGAAATCTTGAGTCTTATATATCTAAATGGAAGAAGAAATTACTGTATGTCCAGTTTTTTATATCCAGTTTTATTTTCCGCTGATCTTATTGTCCATGAGAAAGTGATTTGGAGTAAGGTTTATTATTTAGTACCTATGTAAATTAACTGCCTCCTATACATTCAATATTAGTGTTATAGGATACATATTTGTTAGCAATGGCCTTAGATTATAATAATTAAGATTAGAGTTTAATGTGAGAGCAAAATCGGATCTATATTTTATTAAGTATTCAATTACGGTTTTTATGTATAATAAATTGATGTATAGTCATGACCTCAAAATCACTAAAAACCATATGCGTTGGATAGAACCTGGGTTTGCTTAATATAGTTTTAATTATCAGTTTTTGTGCTACAAATAATTCAACAATATGACAGTTGAAACAGCCCCTCCAAACAACTATGCCATACTGCAGAAAGATACATTAGAGCTCCTTGTGTGTCTTTTCGTATGAACACGCTGCTTTTGAGAAGATACAAAAGAGCATCTGTTGCTAATGGACAGATACTTTAAAGCTCCTTGTGTATCTTTTCGGATGCAACACGTTGCTTTTAAGAAGATACAAAAGAGAATCTGTATTGCTTAATTAAAGCTACATTTTCATTAATGTTGAATGTTTTTTAACGGGTAGTATTGTAGTCCAGAGGCCCTCCGCCGATAGGCAAAGCTACAGTACCCGGACTATATCTCTTGAAATATGAGATTCTTGCATAAATTAAGCAGTCCACAAAGTATTTCACTCTAATTCCATTGTATTGTGATGTTGTGTGTTGTCAGGTGCGAAAATACCTACTAATGCTTGACTCGCGGAAAGACCATGTGAAGTTCTGGCGACCACAGATGCTGCTGATGGTTGGCAACCCACGCAGTTGCTGTCCTCTCATCAGCTTCGTCAACGACCTCAAGAAGAGTGGCCTGTATGTGCTGGGCCACGTCAAAGTGGGACCTGAGTTCAGCCAAATGAGTGACGATCCCACGCTCGACGAGTACTCACACTGGCTGTCACTCGTTGACCATATCAAGGTAATTACATCTAATTAGTAGCAACAAGAGTGGCCTGTATGTGCTGGGCCACGTCAAAGTGGGACCCGAGTTCAGCCAAATGAGGACGATCCCTCGCTCGACGAGTACTCGCACTGGTTGTCACTAGTCAACCATATCAAGGTAATTACATCTAATTAATAGCAACAAGAGTGGCCTGTATGTGCTGGGCCACGTCAAAGTGGGACCTGAGTTCAGCCAAATGAGTGACGATCCCACGCTCGACGAGTACTCACACTGGCTGTCACTCGTGACCATATCAAGGTAATTACATATAATTAGTAGCAACAAGAGTGGCCTGTATGTGCTGGGCCATGTAAAAGTGGGACCTGAGTTCTGCCAAATCAGTGACGATCCCACGCTCGACGAGTACTCACACTGGTTGTCACTCGTCGACCATATCAAGGTAATTACATCTAATATTAATAGCAACAAGAGTGGCCTGTATGTGCTGGGCCACGTCAAAGTGGGACCTGAGTTCAGCCAAATAAGTGACGATCCCACGCTCGACGAGTACTCACACTGGCTGTCACTCGTCGACCATATCAAGGTACTTACATATAATTAGTTGCAACAAGAGTGGCCTGTATGTGCTGGGCCATGTAAAAGTGGGACCTGAGTTCAGCCAAATCAGTGACGATCCCACGCTCGATGAGTACTCACACTGGCTGTCACTCGTTGACCATATCAAGGTAATTACATATAATTAGTAGCAACAAGAGTGGCCTGTATGTGCTGGGCCACGTCGAAGTGGGACCTGAGTTCAGCCAAATGAGTGACGATCCCACGCTCGACGAGTACTCACACTGGTTGTCACTCGTCGACCATATCAAGGTAATTACATCTAATATTAATAGCAACAAGAGTGGCCTGTATGTGCTGGGCCACGTCAAAGTGGGACCTGAGTTCAGCCAAATGAGTGACGATTGAACGCTCGACGAGTACTCGCACTGGTTGTCACTCGTCGACCATATCAAGGTAATTGAATGAGCGCTAGCAAGTTCTCACTTTTGACTCACTCAAGGCCAAAGTCGTTGTCCTTCTGTTTGTATGTTCTACAATAACTTTAAAAAGAGTTGATCAATCAGCTTCAAATTTTGAACACGTATTCCATGAATCTTTATAGGTCAAGCTCGTTGGACAACAAAATTGATTCACTCCTTCGGCCTTTTCTCAGGATATGAAAATAACATTGAAAGTGCATTAAGAAATAAATTTGTTGTGATTTATCATTTAGTCAGCTGAAGAATTCATTGTATGCAAATAGGTACTACAGTTTTTCCATTCATTCATTCATCACATCAGATGAGGCTATGTTGGAAGCTATCACACAGACAGTCGTTCATGCACAGACACATGATTCCAGCTGCTTAATATATACAGCATAATTTACACTTTTTACAGCAATAATTACACTTTTTAGTACCTGTTGCACAACAGCCGGTCAAATTTTAACCGTGATTAATTCCACGAGAACCAATCAGAGAAGCCGTCTTTTCAAAAACGCCTTCTCTGATTGGCTCTCGTGGAATTAATCACGGTTAAAATTTGACCGGCTGTTGTGCAGCAGGGCCTTACATCAACAAATTGATACGAGTTGAGATATCAATGTGCGGTTATCGCCATTCATTTCCTCTTGGAACTCTGTATCGAAATCATGTATCACATGACCGCCTCCTCATTAAAATAGTTATTTGTGCAACTAGTGCGCAAAGTGACAGTTTGCTGCACCGAAAGAAACGTTTACGGAATGGCTTCTTGAGTGCAGCAGAGGAACTTTGCTCACGTATTCCACATTAAACTTTTCCTACAGTTACCATTGAATATGAGAAGTGGTTGATTAAATGATTATGGGTAAAATGATGTCTGAAATCCATCAAATGTTTGTGTGTGTGATGCTGTTATTAATAACAACCTTAATTCATTTAAAAATTAATAATCCAATTTAAGTTGAAAATTCTCAGCCAAAGTTCTCATTTTTATTCATTCAAGAATCAGAAAAAATACAGATAGAACGCATTCAAAATACACGCCAACAGCTGATTGGGATGGCTGCAAGATGGCTGAACTGACAAGCGCGCGACTTAGCGGGAAGAATCGTACCCAAGTTTGTTTCATCCAGCTAAAAATTACTGAAACAGGATTCTGAAATTTAGACTTTTGCTCAAATTACCGAGAAAAATGCTCAAAGTAAACTGAGAAATATTTATAAAAATAACACAGACAACAGAGAATATTATTGTAGTATTGTTATGTTTTTTATTATTTTTTTTATATGAATATCGAACGGTAATCATTTAACCTCAAAATTAGAATTTTATCATGTATATTTGCTACTTTTCTCATTTCTTGCAGTTGAAATAATAATTATCAATAGAAAAGAACTATTATTTATTATTAAATGATGAGAATTTGTAAATGATGATTATTTAATATGATTTAGATGAACATTATTCTTGTTTTGGATTTCTAGATTGGGATTTTATCATAAATGTAGGGTAGCCATTGAAATGATTCTTATCTAAATCTAACCACAGGCATTGTTACCAACTTAATTTTTGTTTTCGTGCACTAATCCTCCATATAACCCACCAACTATTTTGTGTTGCCATGTTGCAAATCTGGAGTGCAGAAAAAAATTTTCCCGCACTAGAGCGGAAAAGTGAATCTTTGGGTATTGTAATCAGTACAGGAACAGCAACTTTCCGAGGTAGCTGTAGGAAAAAAGAATTTGATTCATTTGAGGGACAAAGATGTTGAAGCGACAGAGTAATTTTTCATTTCAAATAGGATCCCCAATGAAACCTAATGTCAAATTATTCTTGTTTAATAGATATTTAGCTGTTTCCATAATTCCCGCCAACTCTGTATAATAATTAAAAGTTGCGGGTTTCAAAGATTACAATACAACAGTTCATTAGCGAGTTCTCCAACCCAGGGGGTTACTAGTATTTTATGATACGACTTTTTTCGCAGGTGAAAGCGTTCATAGAGCTGACAGTGGCTCGATCGGTGCGGGAGGGCCTGCACCATTTGGTGCACCTCTCAGGTCTGGGTGCCATGAAGCCCAACACCATTGTCTTCGGATTCTACGACGATCAAATACCGCATGACTATTTCTTGGAGTGAGTATCAATTAAACCTTCATCTCAATAGATATTACTATTCGAACACAATAGAATTGAATTGAATCGCTGCCTTTATTAAAAACCTAGGAGGGCGAAGTTAGGGCGCAGCCGGCCCTCTCTTACACTTAACCCTCCATACAATTCTAAGTTACAACTAAAACAACATCATAAACAATGAACTAAAGTAAAAGAAAACAAATTAACAAGAAAAAAAACATATAAATATAATAATTATATTTAATTTTTTATTATATTATAATTATTTATAATTATATATAATATAATAAAAATAAAAAAAGAGAAAACTTGAACTTCTTTCGAATTAAGTACGTAAAAGGGGTTATGCAAAGGTAGAAGAGAAAAGTGAATACAGTTGAGAATTTTCAGTCCAATCCATAGATTATTCCGTAGAAGAAAGGGGAGAAGTGAAAAAAAAGAAAAGAAAAAGGAAGAGAGAAAGAAGGAAGAAAGAGAGGAACCACACATACACACACACACACACACACACACACACACACACACACACACACACACACACACACTACAGACTTGAATTACGGGTTAGGGAGCATTCCAGCCGAGTCCACCACCTCTGATCCACTGCAAGACCGCCGCGCCGAACCGGCGATGTCCCTCAACTAGCCTCAGCTCAGCAGGCAAAGAATTCCATAAACTACAGGCTGTCACAAGGAACGACTTATTGAACATGACAGTCCTATGTGTTGGACAGCCAGCAGATGGGATCCATACCGCGTTCCTCCACGGCCAAAATCACCCAAGTAACGGTACTCCACTGCCAGATACTTAGGTGTTTGGTTTTCAATATCTTATGCAGGAAGCACCAAAGCATGATGTGATCTACTCTCACGCAGCTTCAGAGTTCAAGTCTGTTTAAGTATTCGGTCACATGGTCGTCACGTCTCAGGTTGAAGATAAAGCGAACACAATATTATGTGCACGCTGCATCCTCTGCAAAAGTTGAACTGTCATGTCAAGAGTCACCATGTCACAGTAGTTGAAGATTGGGAAAATCAGAGTCTTGACCAGCATAACCTTTGTTGGAAAGGGAATGAAGTCAGAGATCCTCTTCAATGTCATGATCCCCCCAATGACCCTGTTACAAGTCTGAGTCACGTGGCTGGTCCAGTCAAGAGTCCTTGTCATTGTCAGTCCCAAATTTTTCACGTCAGAACTGTATTCCAATTGTATGTTATTCAATGTTATGTATGGTCCGTTAGATATGTCAATTGTGTTTTAAAGTCTTATCACTATAGATAGAAGATAGTGAACAGTGGAAATACAGAGAGATCGAAAAGTCGCGCACATGTGAATAAACCTTCATGGATATATAGACGTTTCCATAAATTATTTATGCTGGCTTATGCAAGATAGCACCACTTAGGGCCGTTTGCACAGTGCCAGTTTAAACTAAATTCCATCTTAAACTGGATTAAATCTATATCAAGTATCATCTGTTATAATGTGATTTGTTTTGAGTTTAAGCCAACAGCTGATTGAATTCAGTTTAAGCTTTCACTGTGCAAACGGCCCTTAGTAGCATAAGTAGTATAGCACCAACGTTAATAGACAGAAGGTTGATCACTCACAGGTCTAAGATTCGAAGTGGTGGGGGGAACTCCAGCGTGACGTCACGTGTAGTAAAAAAGTGATAGAGTAACCACATTGAGCATACAGTTTATTCACTGTATCTTCAAAAACATTGTCGTTTAATCCCCTCAAGTTTGACCTAAAACTTAAAAATTCTCCATACTTATAGCGAATTAATCACCAATTCTAATGATTCTAATGATTGTTAAATATTTCAAGTTCATTCAACTTGTATGAATAAAATGAGGTTGAAAGTTTTTCAAGAATCTAAAAACGTGACACGAGAAAGTTAATAATCTGAAAAGCATTAGTAGACAACGTTATACTATTATAATTTCAAATTAACCCATAAAAAATCTTGATGAACCAATGCATTACAATAAACCGATCCCGATAAATCCAATGAATTTCATTCACATAAATGCACTGAACACATGCTGGTATCGAGCACATGTTCTACGAGAATCAAAATATCTCATCCCCGAAATTCACAAGCTGATGTATAGCCAAACTACAAAATATAAACACGACCTAGAAGATAAAGAAACCTTAAGGGTTTGAAAGGGAAGGTTGGAGGTGGGGTTTTGCTTTTATATTGCAAAATGCTTGTATTATTTAAATGTTTTGATAATTATTGTGAAGCAGAAACAGAAAGCTTTGCATGTCAGAAAATGTTTGTGTTATATTATTTGACTATAGGTCACCGTATGATTTTCAAGAATGCGTTATTCTGTACTCTGTACTACAGCATACGTCACGGCTGCAGTTCCCCCACTCCAATTGCATTTCAACTAAAATACTATAGATGAGTGACCAACCTTCTGTCTACTAATTTTGGTATAGCACCACTACTTATGATGTGCGGATTGATGTGCGCGACTTCTCACTATAATGTATCTTCTTCAGTGTTTTGTATAATTGATTATTTTGTCTTGTGAAAATTCAGTGATTGTGTGTTTATGTTGCAGTGCCGACTCGCCGTACCGCACAGAGCGGTTCCAGCAGGAGTGTGGAGGTGCCAGTGGTGGGGGTAGTGAAGGTGAAAGTGGAAGAGGCAGTGGAGGGGGTAGTGAGGTGTTTGGCCTGCGGCAGTCAGTTGAGGAAAAGCAGTTGACCGGACAGGAGTTTGTGTGTCTGATCAGCGATGTGCTGCGAATGAAGAAGAACGTGTGTGTGTGTCGACACTTTCACACTCTCAACAAAGCAAAGGCCGCCGTCAAGTGAGTTACACTCAAAATGTATCACTATTATTTAATTTTTCAAGTGTTTTGTATAATTAATCGTCAATTTTGTCCAGTTGCAAAATTCAAACCTTCAAACCATTCACCTTAAAGCCTGGTTTTTATTGGTAGAGTTCCCTGGGCAAGTACTATCTTGTGGACTCTCCCAATGAAAACGTTCATGGTAGAGTAGTAGTTACTTTCCTTGCCCTATTACCATAGGTAAGGAAAGTATTGCTTTCCGAAAAAAGTTAAGGTACCCCAATTTCTAAATTTCTATACGTTTCAAGGTCCCCTGAGTCCGAAAAAGTGGTTTTTGGAAATTGGTCTGTATGTGTGTGTGTGTGTGTGTGTGTGTGTGTGTGTGTGTGTGTTGTGTGTGTGTGTGTGTGTGTGTGTGTGTGTGTGTGTATGAGTGTCTGTGTACACGATATCTCATCTCCCAATTAACGGAATGACTTGAAATTTGGAACTTGAGGTCCTTTCACTATAAGGATCCGACACGAACAATTTCGATCAAATGCAATTCAAGATGGCGGCTAAAATGGCGAAAATGTTGTCAAAACAGGGTTTTTCGTGATTTTCTCGGGAACGGCTCCAACGATTTTGATCAAATTCATACCTAAAATAGTCATCGATAAGCTCTATCAACTGCCACAAGTCCCATATCTGTAAAAATTGCAGGAGCTCCGCCCCATCAATGCAGATAGATTCCCAATTATCAGGCTTCAGATACAATTGAAACAAAAAAATCAAGTGGAGTAGATTGAGCATGAAAATCTCTACAATTAATGTTCAGTAACATTTTCACCTAAAATTGAAAATAAGCTTTAAATTCGAGAAAATGTGATTATTCAATTGCAAATTATTGTTGATTCTATTAAATCATTCACTATGAAGAGATAGCAGACCTCATGTGTGTCTCCAGCGTTATTGCCCTGTCACCAGCTGGCTCAAATGAATGGTAGACTTGAGATGCGCGGGAACACTTGATGCAGGTGATCAATTTTCATAAAGGCAAGGAAAGTTGTGTGAGTGCGCCACACCAGATTTTTTTTAGTAGAGTAGAGTGGGTAGCACCGTGGGATAGTACTCTACCACTTGCCTTCCCCCACTACCGCTTCTCACTCTACTCTACCACTACTATGCTAATGAAAACAGTTTCGAGCTAGTAGAGTAGAGTCGGTTATTGACATTTGAAGGTTGAGCCTGGTTTTCACTAGTAGAGTTAATGGTCGAGTAACTGGCATACTAACTATACAGACCTAACTCTACTCTACTTACTTGGTCTAGTATTGTTTTCACTACAATTGAGAATAGTAGGTAAAGTGTGTTGTCTAGTGAACAGAACCAACCTTAAAACGACTCTACTAGTTCGAGACTGTTTTCATTAGCATAGTAGTGGTAGAGTAGAGTGAGAAGCGGTAGTGGGGGAAGGCAAGTGGTAGAGTACTATCCCACTCTACTCTACTAAAAACTAGTACTCTACCATGAACGTTTTCATTGGGAGAGTCCACAAGATAGTTGGTACTTGCCCAGGGAACTCTACCACTAACTAAACTAATGAAAACCAGGCTTTAGCTCTGTCCACTAGACAACACACTTTACCTACTATTCTCAATTGTAGTAAAGACAGTTATTCGACCAAGTAAGTAGAGTAGAGTTAGCTCGGTAGAGTTAGTATGCCAGTTACTCGACCACTAACTACTCTACTAGTGAAAACCAGGCAGTGTTATCTCACTTGTTGCGAGATGCACGGAAATCGCCAACCTTTTATCACCGGTAATTGTTTGTAAACAACAGCTGTAGAAAGTCTACTTATTTTCTTGTATTGTACCATGGCTTACTCTATCTAAAGTAGGCTATGATTGTACCTATTATTGTTGTTGTAATGACACCTCCTCTAAACACGCACTTGTTCTACATTAGAGGAGTAATTTTCTTAGAGAATGTAAATTGTAACATGTAAGTAAACAATAATAAAAAAACACTTACTGAAAATAAAATTAATTTGAATTGACTTTTACAATAAATTCACCAATGGATTTTGAGAGAAATCTGAGATCGGTACCAGAGAGGATCTAAATGACCGGGCAACTCCTGATGTGTGCAACTTAACAATGCTTTCCAAGGCTGCGGATAAGTTCTTTAAACTGTCGTTCCCGGCTAATATATACCAATTTGTTAATATGCAAATTTTAAAAAAGAACAGTTTGAGCTTTAAGCCAGTTGTTCCTTTCCCAATCATTCATAATGAGTTGAGAATGATATTGTGATTATCAATGTATAAAATAAATGAATAAACAATCGACCATTAACGGCTTAAATTATACCTGGAAAGTTCGCGAGGTGGAACTTCCGTCAGGGACTCCCCACCAATAAAAGTCATACGAATATTAATATTATTATTTGTTAGAATAGTCAAATATTATATTGTTCAATTATATTTAAAACTATTAGTGTTTGAACATATTAGTGGTCTGAAAATTTTGCGAAGTGAAGAGCTACAAGACTTAACCTATTTCGGACTATGTTTAACCATATCTAAATTGGGGAGAGGAACAGCACAAGGTTACCTTATTTTTCCTCTCCCTATCATTTATAATTATGATGTATACTTATTATATCAATCAATAAAGATAAAGAATATTTTATATTACTTATTATAATATATACTAGCAGGTAACCCGTGGTCCGCAAGGGTCTAATCAAAAACTTGGCCAACTGGAAGCTCAACCTACTAAATGTGAAGAATTTAAAATAAACCTATAACCTTCCTTGGTTAATTAAAAATCCATATGCTAAAATCCAAGTTAATCAGATGAGTAGTTGAGACGTGATGATGCGTCATTCGTGAATTTCCTATCCCATACGTGTATAAGCCTCTTTCCTCTATTATAGATTATATAATTTGTTTCAGGTCGGGCAGTTTTAAGTACATTGATGTATGGCCAGTCAACTTCTTCCATCCAAACGCTGAGGATCCGTTCAACACTACCAGCCTATTTATGCTACAGTTGGCCTGCATTATAAATATGGTGAGTGCCTCATAAATATGATTTGCTCATCATAAATACGTAATGTGCATCATAAATATTATTAGAGCTTCGTACATCAAATAAGGAATTTGTATGGTATTTCACATTGATCTGTATGATTTCTTCATCTTTTCTGTCAAAAAAATTTTGTAATAGTATATTTCGCACCTAGAGCAGAAAATGAGATTTTTCCAGCTCGAAATCGGTTTTCAAGTCCGAGGCCGTAGGCCGAGGACTAGAAAAGATTGAGAGCTGGAAAAACATTTTTGCCCGTGGTGCGAACGATATTTTTCGCCACACTACAGGTATTGCTGACAAAATAAATAAAGAATACTCGTTAAGCTATCGTACCTATCTCTTGATTTTAGTGGTAGAAGATTTGCAGTCAGGATTTCAGATTCTTTTAAAATTCCACTTGGAATACCACAGTCATCTTCAAGCATTTTTGAAAATTCGGATGTACTAATCAACAATAATAATTGAATAAAACTGGTTGCGAAGCGAATTAGTTTGATTCGAAACTGGAACTGAAATCATGGCGACTTCATGATGATGAAAGTGGACACTCGCCCGATCTAGCGGATGACTTATTAACTACTCCCATGAGCGGCTGGAAAGAGACAACTTTCTGGCCTAGACGGAAAAGAAACCCTTTTCTGACGTCGTCTGCAAACAAGGTCTTTCAGATCTACGTAGGGACTGGAAAACAGCTGCTTTCTGTGCAGTGTGGCGAAAAAAATATATTCATCCGAAATTATTCAATGAAGCAAAACAAAAATTTTTAATCTTCAAGGATGTATTGACCCTTTGAGCTTCTGAATAGCTCTTCAATGGTTCATGCAGCCCTGTTTTGTACTATTGAGAGGCAGAATAAAAAGGATGCCCACATATTAATATCAGAGTCAGTGTGACCGGTACATTAAAAATATATAACTTACATGAGTTAATCAATGTTAATCAAATAAGCCTGGTTTTCATTAGTAGAGTTAGTGGTAGAGTTCCCTAGGCAAGTACTAACTTTCTTGTGAACTCTGCCAATGAAAACATTCATGGTAGAGTACTAGTTTTTAGTAGAGTAGAGTGGGATAGTACTCTACCACTTGCCTTCCCCCCCACCGCTTCTCACTCTACTCTACCTCTAATATGCTAATGAAAACAGTCTCGCGCTAGTAGAGTAGAGTCGTGTATTGACATTTAAAGGTTAAGCCTGGTTTTCACTAGTAGAGTTAGTGGTTAGTGGTCGAGTAACTGGCATACTAACTCTACTCACCCAACTCTACTCTACTTACTTGGTCGAGTATTGTTTTCACTACAGTTGAGAATAGTAGGTAAAGTGTGTTGTCTAGTGAACAGAACTAACCTTAAAACAACTCTACTAGTTCGAGACTGTTTTCATTAGCATAGTAGTGGTAGAGCTATCCCACAGTGCTATCCCACTCTACTCTAATAAAAAATCTGGTGTGGCGCACTCACACAACTTTCCTTGCCGTTATGAAAATTGATCACCTGACGCTATAGTGTTCACGCGCATCTCAAGTCTACCATTCAAAGATCTGAGCCAGCTGGTGACAGGACAATAACACTGGAGACACACAAGGTCTGCTATCACTTCATAGTGAATTATTAAATAGAATCAACAGTTGCCAACAGTTTGCAATTTATTGAATAATCACATTTTCTCGAATTTCGAGCTTATTCTCAATTTTAGGTGAACATGTTACTGAACATTAATTGTAGAGATTTCCATGCTAAATCTTTTCCACTTGAAAGTTGAGGTTTTAAATTGTATCTGAAGCCTGATAATGGGGAATCTAAAATCAAACTTTGCATAGATGGGGCGGGGCTCCTGAATTTTTTCCAGATATGGGACTTGTGGCAGTTGATAGAGTTTATCAATGACTATTTGAGGTATAAATTTGATCAAAATCGTTGGAGCCGGTCTCGAGCTAGTAGAGTCATGCCGTAGGCTATCAAGTTTAAGAACATATCAATATGTTTAAAAACATATTAAACTATCGGTTTATATATCAATGCTTTTTGTAGAACTTTTGAGGCTGAACGGCGATAATGAATGTTCCTTATTGACATTTTAAGGTTAGTTATGGTCACTAGACAACACACTTTTCCCACTATTCTCAATTGTAGTGAAAACATTAACTCGACCAAGTAATTTGAGTAGAGTTAGCTCGGTAGAGTTGGTATGCCAGTTACTCGATCACTAACTCTACTA